>NC_044568.1:34725794-34918226 GCF_007565055.1 Rhinopithecus roxellana
TTTTCTGATGTGTGGACTTCATCACACAGAGTTCCACACTTCCCTTCCTGGAACAGTTTGCAAACACTGTTGTCGTGGATTCTGCAAAGTGATATTTGGGAGCCCATAGGGGCCCATGGAGAAAGAATAAGGATCCTCACATGAGAACTAGAGAGAAGCTTTCTGAGAGATTGCTTTCTGATATGAGACTTCATCACACACAGTTCCATCTTTCCCTTCTTGGAACAGTTTGCTAACACTGTTGTCGTGGATTCTCCAAAGTGATATTTGGGAGCCCATAGTGGCCCATTGTGAAAAAGGGAATATCCTCACATAATAACTTGAAAGAAGCTTTCTGAGAGATTGCTTTCCTATGTGTGACTTCCTCACACAGAGTTCCACCCTTCCCTTCTTGGAACAGTTTGCTAACACTGTTTTCATGGATTCTTCAAAGTGATATTTGGGAGCTCATTGAGGGCTATGGTGATAAAGGAAACATACTCAGATTAAAAGTGGAAAGAAGCCTTCTGAGAAACTGCATTGCCATGTGTGAATGCAACTCACAGAGTTACACGTTTCTCTTCAGTGATCAGTTTGTTAACACAGTTTTCTGGAAATCTGCAATTAGATACTTTATAGCACAATGAAGCTTACAGTGACAAAGGAAATATCCTCAGATGAAAACTAGGAAGAAATTTTCTTAGAAACTTCTTCGTGATGTGTGAATTCGTCTCACAGAGTTACACTTATGTTTCGTGGAGCAGTCCATTAACACTGCCTTTGAGGAACCTGAGAAGCGCTTCTTTGGTTCGCATTGAAGCATACGCTGATAAAGGAAATTTCATCAGTTCAAAACGTGAAAGAAGCTTCTGAGAAACTTCTTTCTGATCAGTGAGGTCATCTCACAGACTTACATCTTAGACCTCAGGAAGCAGTTAGGTAACACTCTTTGTGGATACTGCAAAATGATATTTGGGGACCCATAGGGGCCCATGGTGAAAAAGGAAATATTCTCACCTAATAACTAGAGAGAAGCTTTCTGAGGGATTGCTTTCTGATGTATGAATTCATCACACAGAGTTCCACCCTTCCCCTCTTGAACAGTTTACTAACACTGTTGTCGTGGATTCTGCAAAGTGATATTTGTGAGTCCATAGGGGACCATGGTGAAAAAGGAAGTATCCTCACATAAAAATTAGAGAGAAGCTTTCTGAGAGATTGCTTTCTGATGTGTGACTTCATCACACAGAGTTCCACCCTTCCCTTCTTGGAACAGTTTGCTAACACTGTTTTCGTGGATTCTGCAAGGTGATATTTGGACACCAATAGGGGCCCATGGTAAAAAAGGAAATATTCTCAGATTAAAAATAGAAAGAACCCTTCTGAGAGATTGCTTTCTGACATGTGACTTCATCACACAGAGTTCCACCTTCCCTTCTTGGAACAGTTTGCTAACACTGTTGTCGTGGATTCTGCAAAGTGATATTTGGGAGCCCATGGCCCAGGGTGAAAAAGGAAGTTTCCTCACATAAAAACTAGAGAGAACCTTTCTGAGAACTTGCATTCTGATGTGTGACTTCATCACATAGTTCCACCCTTCCGTTTTTGAAGCAGTTTGCTAACACTGTTGTCGTGGATTCTGCAAAGTGATATTTGGGAGCTCATTGAGGGCTATGGTGAAAAAGGAAATATCCTCATATTAAAACTGGAAAGAAGCCTTCTGAGAAACTGCATTACCATGTGTGACTGCACCTCACAGAGTTACACGTTTCTTTTCATCAGTTTGTTAACACAGTTTTCTGGAAATCTGCAATTAGATACTTGATAGTGCAGTGAAGCTTATGGTGACAAAGGAAATATCCTCAGATGAAAACTAGAAGGAAGCTTTCTGAGAAACTTCTTGGTGATGTGTGAATCATCACAACGTTACACTTATGTTCCGTGGAGCAGTCCATTAACACTGTCTTTGAGGAGAATGAGAAGGGCTTCTTTGGATCGCAATGAGGCCTACGCTGATAAAGGAAATTTCATCAGTTCAACACTTGAAAGAAGCTTTCTGAGAAACTACTTTCTGATCAGTGAGTTCGTCTCAAAGGCTTAACTTACACCTCATGAAACAATTTGCTAACACTCTTTACGTGGAAACTGCAAAGTGATATTTGGGAGCCCATAGGGGCCTAGGTGAAAAGGAAATATCCTCACATAATAACTAGAGAGAAGCTCTCTGAGAGATTGCTTTCTCATGTGTGATTTCATCACACAGAGATCCACCCTTCCCTTCTTGGAACAGTTTGGTAACACTGTTGTTGTGGATTCTGCAAAGTGATATTTGGGAGCCCATAGAGGCCCATGGTGAAAAAGGAAGTATCCTCACATGAAAACCAGAGAGAAGCTTTCTGAGAGATTGCTTTCTGATGTGTGACTTCATCTCACAGAGGTCCCCCCTCCAATTCGTGGAACAGTTTGCTAACACTGTTGTCGTGGATTCTGCAAAGTGATATTTGGGAGCTCCTGTGGGCTATGGTGAAAAAGGAAATATCCTCAAATTAAAACTGGAAAGAAGCCTTCTGAGAAACTGCATTGCCCTATGTGAATGCATCTCACAGAGTTACACGTTTCTCTTCAGTGATCAGTTTGTTAACACAGTTTTCTTTAAATCTGCAATTAGATAGTCCATAGCGCAAAGAAGCTTACGGGGACAAAGGAAATATCCTCAGACGAAAACCAGAAAGAAGCTTTCGTGGAAACTTCTTGATGTGTGAATTCTTCTCTCCGAGTTACACTTATGTTTCGTGGAGCAGTTCATTAACACTGTCTTTGAGGAACCTGAGAAGGGCTTCTATGTATCGCATTGAGGCCTACGCCGATAAAGGAAATTTCATTAGTTCAAAACGTGAAAGAAGCTTTCTGAGAAACTCTTTCTGCTCAGTGAGATCATCTCAAAGACTTATATCTTAGATCTCAGGAGGCAGTTTTCTAACACTCTTTTCGTGGAAACTGCAAAGTGATATTTGGGAGCCCTTAGGCGCCCATGGTGAAAAAGGAAGAATCCTCACCTAAAAACTAGAGAGAAGCTTTCTGAGATATTGCTTTCTGATGTGTGACTTCATGACACAGAGTTCCACCCTTCCCTTCTGGGAACAGTTTGCTAACAATGTTGTCATGGATTCTGCAAAGTGATATTTGGGAGCCCATAGGGGCCCATGGTGAAAAAGGATCAGTGATGAGTGAATATCCTCACATAATAACTAGAGAGAAGCTTTCTGAGAGATGGCTTTCTGATGTGTGACTTCATCACACAGAATTCCACCCTACGATTCTTGGAACAGTTTGCTAACACTGTTGTCGTGCATTCTGCAAAGAGATATTTGGGTGCCCTCAGGGGCTAATGGTGACAAAGGAACTATCCTCACATAATAACTAGAGAGAAACTTTCTGAGAGATTCCTTTCCGATGTGTGATTTCATCACACAGAGTTCCACCCTTCCCTTCTTGGAACAGTTTGCTAACACTGTTGTCGTGGATTCTGGAAAGTGATATTTGGGAGCTCATTGAGGGCTATGGTGAAAAAGGAAATATCCTCAGATTAAAATTGGAAAGAAGCCTTCTGAGAAACTGCATTGCCATGAGTCAATGCAACTCACAGAGTTACACGTTTCTCTTCAGTGATCAGTTTGGTAACACAGTTTTCGGGAAATCTGCAATGAGATACTTCATAGCGCAATGAAGCTTATGGTGACAAAGGAAATATCCTCAAATGAAAGCTAGAAAGAAGCTTTCTTAGAAACTTCTTAGTTATGTGTGAATTCATCTCACTGAGTTACATTTATGTTTCGTGGAGCAGTCCATTAACACTGTCTTTGAGGAACCTGAGAAGGGCTTCTTGGATTGCAATGAGGCCTACGCTGATAAAGGAAGTTTCATTATTTCAAAACGTGAAAGAAGCTTTCTGAGAAACTTCTTTCTGATCAGTGAGTTCTTCTCACAGACTTACAACCTAGACCTCAGGAAGCAGTTTGCTAACACTATTTTCGTGGATTCTGCAAAGTGATATGTGGGAGCCCATAGGGGCCCATGGTGAGAAAGGAAGTATCCTCACATAAATACTAGACAGAAGCTTTCTGAGAGTTTGCTTTCTGATGTGTGACTTCATCACACAGAGTTCCACCCTTTCCTTCTTGGAAGAGTTGGCTAACCCTGTTGTCGTGGATTCTGCAAAGTGATATATGGGCTCATTGAGGGCTATGGTGAAAAAGGAAATATCCTCGGATTAAAACTGGAAAGAAGCGTTCTGAGAAACTGCATTGCCATGTGTGAATGCAACTCTCAGATTTACACGTTTCTCTTCAGTGATCAGTTTGTTAACACAGTTTTGGAAATCTGCAGTTAGATACTTCATAGCGCAATGAAGCTTACGGTGACAAAGGAACTATCCTCAGATGAAAACTAGAAAGAAGTTTTCTTAGTAACTTCTTGGGGCGGAGCAAGATGGCTGAATAGGAACAGCTCCATTCTCCAACTCCCAGCGGGAGCGACACAGAGACCGGTGATTTCTGCATTTTCAACTGAGATACTGGGGTCATCTCACTAGGGAGTGCCGGAACATCGGTGCTGGTCAGCTGCTGCATCCTGACCAGTGTGAGCTGAGGCAGGGCGAGGCATTGCCTCACCTGGAAGCCAAGGGGGAAGGGAATCCGTTTTCCTAGCCAGGGGAACTGAGACACACATCACCTGGAAAATCAGGTAACTCCAACCCCAATACTGCGCTTTAAGCAGACAGGCACACCAGGAGAATATATCCCACACCTGGCCGGGAGGGTCCCATGCCCACGGAGCCTTCCTCCCTGCTAACACAGCAGTCTGCGGCGATCTATCGGCAAGGCAGCAATGAGGCTGGGGCAGGGGCGCCTGCCATTGCTGAGGCTTAAGTAGGTAAACAAAGCCGCTGGGAAGCTCGAACTGGGTGGAGGTCACAGCAGCTCAAGGAAGCCTGCCTGTCTCTGTAGTCTCCACCTCTGGGGACAGCGCACAGCTGAAGACCAACAGGGGAAGCAGCGGGGGCCGGTGCAGACGCGAACGACTCTGTCTGACAGCTTTGGGGAGAGCCGTGGATCTCCCAACGCGGAGGTTGAGATCTGAGAGTGGACAGACTGTCTGCTCAGGTGGGTCCCTGACCCCTGAGTAGCCTAGCTGGGAGACATCCCCCACTAGGGGCAGTCTGACACACCACACTCACAGGGTGGAGTACACCACTGAGAGGAAACTTCCAAAGGAAGAGTCAGACAGGTACACTCGCTGTTCAGCAATATTCTATCTTTGGCAACCTCTGCTGCTGATACCCAGGCAAACAGGTCTGGAGTGGACCTCAAGCAATCTCCAACAGACCAACAGACAGTCCTTCTGACTGTCAGAAGCAAATATCAAACAGGAAGGACACCTATACCAAAACCCCATCAGTAAGTCACCATCATCAAAGACCAGAGACAGATAAAACCACTGAGATGGGAAGAAGCAGGGCAGAAAAGCTGGAAATTCAAAAATAAGAGCGTATCTCCCTCTGCAAAGGAGCGCAGCCCATCGCCAGCAACGGATCAAAGCTGGTCAGAGAATGACTTTGACGAGATGGGAGAAGAAGGCTTCAGTCCATCAAACTTCTCAGAGCTAAAGGAGGAATTACGTACCCAGTGCAAAGAAACTAAAAATCTTGAAAAAAGAGGGGAAGAATTGACAGCTAGACTAATTAATGCAGAGAAGATCATAAACGAAATGACAGAGATGAAAACCATGACACGAGAAATACGTGACAAATGCACAAGCTTCAGTAACCGACTCGATCAACTGGAAGAAAGAGTATCAGCGATTGAGGATCAAATGAATGAAATGAGGCGAGAAGAGAAACCAAAAGAAAAAAGAAGAAAAAGAAATGAACAAAGCCTGCAAGAAGTATGGGATTATGTAAAAAGACCAAATCTACGTCTGATTGGGGTGCCTGAAAGTGAGGGGGAAAATGGAACCAAGTTGGAAAACACTCTTCAGGATATCATCCAGGAGAACTTCCCTAACCTAGTAGGGCAGGCCAACATTCAAATTCAGGAAATACAGAGAACGCCACAAAGATACTCCTCCAGAAGAGCAACTCCAAGACACATAATTGCCAGATTCACCAAAGTTGAAATGAAGGAAAAAATCATAAGGGCAGCCAGAGTGAAAGGTCGGGTTACCCACAAAGGGAAGCCCATCAGACTAACAGCAGATCTCTCGGCAGAAACTCTCCAAGCCAGAAGAGAGTGGGGGCCAATATTCAACGTTCTTAAAGAAAACAATTTTCAACCCAGAATGTCATATCCAGCCAAACTAAGTTTCATCAGTGAAGGAGAAATAAAATCCTTTACAGATAAGCAAATGCTTAGAGATTTTGTCACCACCAGGCCTGCCTTACAAGAGACCCTGAAGGAAGCCCTAAACATGGAAAGGAACAACCGGTACCAGCCATTGAAAAAACATGCCAAAATGTAAAGACCATCGAGGCTAGGAAGAGACTGCATCAACTAACGAGCAAAATAACCAGTTAATATCATAATGACAGGATCAAGTTCACACATAACATATTAACCTTAAATGTTAATAGACTAAATGCTCCAATTAAAAGACACAGACTGGCAAACTGGATAAAGAGTCAAGACCCATCAGTCTGCTGTATTCAGGAGACGCATCTCACATGCAGAGACATACATAGGCTCAAAATAAAGGGATGGAGGAAGATCTACCAAGCAAATGGGAACAAGAAAAAGCAGGGGTTGCAATCCTAGTCTCTGATAAAACAGACTTTAAACCGTCAAAGATCAAAAGAGACAAAGAAGGCCATTACATAATGGTAAAGGGATCAATTCAACAGGAAGAGCTAACCTTCCTAAATATATATGCACCCAGTACAGGAGCACACAGATTCATAAAGCAAGTCCTTGGAGACTTACAAAGAGACTTAGACTCCCATACAATAATAATGGGAGACTTCAACACTCCACTGTCAACATTAGACAGATCAACGAGACAGAAAGTTAACAAGGATATCCAGGAATTGAACTCATCTCTGCACCAAGCGGACCTAATAGACATCTATAGAACTCACCACCCCAAATCAACAGAATATACATTTTTCTCAGCACCACATCGCACTTATTCCAAAATTGACCACATAATTTTAAGTAAAGCACTCCTCAGCAAATGTACAAGAACAGAAATTATAACAACTGTCTCTCAGACCACAGTGCAATCAAACTACAACTCAGGACTAAGAAACTCAATCAAAACCGCTCAACTACATGGAAACTGAACAACCTGCTCCTGAATGACTACTGGGTACAGAACGAAATGAAAGCAGAAATAAAGATGTTCTTTGAAACCAATGAGAACAAAGATACAACATACCAGAATCTCTGGGACACATTTAAAGCAGTGTATAGAGGGAAATTTATAGCACTAAATGCCCACAAGAGAAAGCAGGAAAGATCTAAAATTGACACTCTAACATCACAATTAAAAGAACTAGAGAGGCAAGAGCAAACACATTCAAAAGCTAGCAGAAGGCAAGAAATAACTAAGATCAGAGCAGAACTGAAGGAGATAGAGACACAAAAAACCCTCCAAAAATCAATGAATCCAGGAGTTGGTTTTTTGAAAAGATCAACAAAATTGACAGACCGCTAGCAAGACTAATAAGAAGAAAAGAGAGAGGAATCAAATTGACGCAATAAAAAATGATAAAGGGTATATCACCACCGACCCCACAGAAATACAAACAACCATCAGAGAATACTATAAACGCCCTTGCGCAAATCAACTAGAAAATCTAGAAGAAATGGATAATTTCCTGGACACTTACACTCTCCCAAGACTAAACCAGGAAGAAGTGGAATACCTGAATAGACCAATAGCAGGCTATGAAATTGAGGCAACAATTAATAGCCTACCCACCAAAAAAAGTCCAGGACCAGATGGATTCACAGCTGAATTCTACCAGAGGTACAAGGAGGAGCTGGTACCATTCCTTCTGAAACTATTCCAAGCAATAGAAAAAGAGGGAATCCTCCCTAACTCATTTTATGAGGCCAACCATCCTGATACCAAAGCCTGGCAGAGACACAACAAAAAAGAGAATTTTAGACCAATATCCCTGATGAACATCGATGCAAAAATCCTCAGTAAAATACTGGCAAACCGGATTCAGCAGCACATCAAACGCTGATCCACCATGATCAAGTGGGCTTCATCCCTGGGATGCAAGGCTGGTTCAACATTCGCAAATCAATAAACGTAATCCAGCATATAAACAGAACCAAAGACAAGAACCACATGATTGTCTCAATAGATGCAGAAAAGGATTTTGACAAAATTCAACAGCCCTTCATGCTAAAAACGCTCAATAAATTCGGTATTGATGGAACGTACCTCAAAATGATAAGAGCTATCTATGACAAACCCACAGCTAATATCATTCTGAATGGGCAAAAACTGGAAAAATTCCCTTTGAAAACTGGCACAAGACAGGGATGCCCTCTCTCACCACTCCTATTCAACATAGTTGAAAGTTCTGGCTAGGGCAATCAGGCAAGAGAAAGAAATTAAGGTATCCAGTTAGGAAAAGAAGAAGTCAAATTGTCCCTGTTTGCAGATGACATGATTGTATATTTAGAAAACCCCATTGTCTCAGCCCAAAATCTCCTTAAGCTGAAAAGCAACTTCAGCAAAGTCTCAGGATACAAAATTAATGTGCAAAAATCACAAGGGGATGTAAAGGACTCTTCAAGGAGAAGTACAAACCACTGCTCAGTGAAATCAAAGAGGACACAAACAAATGGAAGAACATACCATGGTCATGGATAGGAAGAATCAATATCGTCAAAATAGCCATACTCCCCAAGGTTATTTAGAGATTCAATGCCATCCCCATCAAGCTACCAATGAGTTTCTTCACAGAATTGGAAAAAACTGCTTTAAAGTTCATATGGAACCAAAAAAGAGCCCGCATTGCCAAGACAATCCTAAGTCAAAAGGACAAAGCTGGAGGCGTCACGCTACCTGACTTCAAACTACACTACAAGGCTACAGTAACCAAAACAGCATGGTACTGGTACCAAAACAGAGATATAGACCAATGGAACAGAACGGAGTCCTCAGAAATAATACCATACATCTACAACCATCTGATCTTTGACAAACCTGAGAGAAACAAGAAATGGGGAAAGGATTCCCTATTTAATAAATGGTGCTGGGAAAATTGGCTAGCCATAAGTAGAAAGCTGAAACTGGATCCTTTCCTTACCCCTTATAGGAAGATTAATTCAAGATGGATTAGAGAGACTTAAATGTTAGACCTAATACCATAAAAACCCTAGAAGAAAATCTAGGTAGTACCATTCAGGACATAGGCATGGGCAAGGACTTCATGTCTAAAACACCAACAGCAAGGGCAGGAAAAGCAAAAATTGACAAATGGGATCTAATTAAACTAAAGAGCTTTTGCACAGCAAAAGAAACTACCATCAGAGTGAATAGGCAACCTACAGAATGGAGAAAATTTTTGCAACCTACTCATCTGACAAAGGGCTAATATCCAGAATCTACAAAGAACTCAAACAATATACGAGAAAAAACAAACAACCCCATCAAAAGTGGGCAAAGGATATGAACAGACATTTCTCAAAAGAAGACATTCATACAGCCAACAGACACATGAAAAAATGCTCATCATCACTCGCCATCAGAGAAATGCAAATCAAAACCACAATGAGATACCATCTCACACCAGTTAGAATGGCAATCATTAAGAAGTCAGGAAACAACAGTTGTTGGAGAGGATGTGGAGAAATAGGAACACTTTTACACTGTTGTTGGGATTGTAAACTAGTTCAACCATTATGGAAAACAGTATGGCAATTCCTCAAGGATCTAGAACTAGATGTACCATATGACCCAGCCATCCCACTACTGGGTATATACCCAAAGGATTATAAATTAGTCTACTACAAAGACACATGCACACGTATGTTTATTGCGGCACTATTCACAATAGCAAAGACTTGGAATCAACTTAAATGTCCATCTGTGACAGACTGGATTAAGAAAATGTGGCACATATACACCATGGAATACTATGCAGCCACAAAAAGGATGAGTTTGCGTCCTTTGTAGGGACATGGAAGCAGCTGGAAACCATCATTCTTAGCAAACTATCACAAGAAGGGAAAAGCAAACACCGCATGTTCTCACTCATAGGTGGGAACTGAACAATGAGATCAAATGGACTCGGGAAGGGGCACATCACACACTTGGGCCTATCATGGGGAGGGGGGAGGAGGGAGGGATTGCGCTGGGGAGTTATACATGATATAAATGATGAATTGATGGGAGCTGACGAGTTGATGGGGGCAGCACACCAACATGGCATAAGTATACATATGTAAGAAACCTGCACGTTATGCACATTTACCATAGAACTTAAAGTATAATAAAAAAAAAAAAAGAAACTTCTTAGTGATGTGTGAATTCATCTCACCGAGTTACACTTATGTTTCGTGGAGCAGTCAATTAACACTGTCTTTGAGGAACCTGAGAAGGGCTTCTTTGGATCGCATTGAGGCCTACAATGATAAAGGAAACTTTATCAGTTCAAAACGTTAAAGAAGCTTTCTGAGAAACTTCTTTCTGATCAGTGAGTTCATCTCACAGACTTACAAACTTAGACCTCAGGAAGCAGCTTGCTAACACTCTTTCCGTGGAAACTGCAAAGTCATATTTGGGAGCCCATAGGGGCCCATGGTGAAAAAGGAAATATCCTCACATAAGAACTAGAGAGAAGCTTTCTGAGAGATTGCTTTCTGATGTGTGACTTCATCACACAGAGTTCCAACCTTCCCTTCTTGGAACAGTTTGCTAACACTGTTGTCTTGGATTCTGCAAAGTGATATTTCTGAGCCCATGGGGCCCATGGTGAAAAAAGAAGTATCCTCACATAAGAACTAGAGAGAAGCTTTCTGAGAGATTGCTTTCTGATGTGTGACTTCATCACACAGAGTTCCACCCTTCCCTTCTTGGAACGGTTTGCTAACACTGTTGTCGTGGATTCTGCAAAAGGATATTTGGGAGCTCCTTGAGGGCTGTGGTGAAAAAGGAAATATCCTCAGAATAAACCTGGAAAAAGCCTTCTGAGAAACTGCATTGCCAGGTGTGAATGCAACTCACAGAGTTACACGTTTCTCTTCACTGATCAGTTTGTTAACACAGTTTTCTGGAAATCTGCAATCAGATACTTCATAGCGCAATGAAGCTGACGGTGACAAAGAAAATATCCTGAGATAAAAACAAAAAGAAGCTTTCTTAGAAACTTCTTGGTGATGTGTGAATTCATCTCAAAGTGTTAAACTTATGTTTGGTGGAACAGTCCAGTAACACTGTCTTTGAGGAACCTGAGAAGGGCTTCTTTGGATCGCATTGGCACCTACGCTGATAAAGGAAATTTCATCAGTTTAAAACGTGACAGAAGCTTTCTGAGAAACTTCTTTCTGATCAGTGAGTCCATCTCACAGACTGACAACTTAGACCTCAGGAAGCAGTTTGCTAACACTCTTTTCGAGGAAACTGCAAAGTGATATTTGGGAGCCCATAGGGGCCCATGGTGAAAAAAGAAATATCCTCACATAATAACTAGAGAGAAGCTTTCTGAGAGATTGCTTTCTGATATGTGACTTCATCACACAGAGTTTCACCCTTCCAGGCTGGGAACTGTTTGGTAACACTGTTGTCGTGGTTTCTGCAAAGTGATATTTGGGAGCGCTTAGGGACCCATGGTCAAAAAGGAAGTATCCTCACATAACAAATAGAGAGAAGCTTTCTGAGAGATTCCTTTCCGATGTGTGACTTCATTACACAGAGGTCCACCCTTCCCTTCTCGGAATAGTTTGATAACACTGTTGTCCTGGATTCTGCAAAGTGATATTTGGGAGCTCATTGAGGGCTATGGTGAAAAAGGAAATATCCTCACATAATAACTAGAGAGAAGCTTCCTGAGAGTTTCCTTTCTTACGTGTGACTTCATCACAGAGGGTTCCTCCCTTTTCTTCTTGGAACAGTTTGCTAACACTGTTGTCGTGGATTCTGCAAAGTGATATTGGGAGCTCATTGAGGGCTATGGTGAAAAAGGAAATATCCTCAGAATAAAACTGGAAAGAAGCCTTCTGAGAAACTGCATTGTCATGTGTGAATGCAACTCACAGAGTTACACGTTTCTCTTCAGTGATCACTTTGTTAACACAGTTTTCTGGAAATCTACAATTAGATACTCCATAGCGCAATGATGCTTACGGTGTCAAAGGAAATATCCTCAGATGAAAACTAGAAAGATGCTTTCTTTGAAACTGCTTGGTAATGTGTGAATTCATCTCTCAGAGTTACACTGATATATCTTGGAGCAGTCCATTAACACTGTCTTTGAGGAACCTGAGAAGGACTTCTTTGGATCCCATTGAAGCCTACGCTGATAAAGGAAATTTCATCAATTCAAAACGTGAAAGAAGCTTTCTGAGAAACTTCTTTCTGATCAGTGAGTTCATCTCACAGACATACAGCTTTGTCCTCAGGAATCAGTTTGCTAACACTCATTTCGTGGAAACTGCAAAGTGATATTTGGGAGCCCATAGCGGCGGGCCCATGGTGAACCAGGAAATATCCTCACATAAATACTAGAGAGAAGCTTTCTGAGAGATTGCTGTCTGATATGTGACTTCATGACCTAGAGATCAACCTTTCCCTTCTTGGAACAGTTTGCTAACACTGTTGTCGTGGATTCTGCAAAGTGATATTTGGGAGCTCATTGAGGGCTACGGTGAAAAAGGAAATATCCTCAGATTAAAACTGGAAAGAAACCTTCTGAAAAACTGCATTGCCATGTGTGAATGCAACTCACAGAGTTACACGTTTTTCTTCAGTGATCAGTTTGTTAACACACTTTTCTGGGAATCTGCAATGAGACACTTCATAGCGCAATGCAGCTTACGGTGACAAATGACATATCCTCAGATGAAAAGCAGAAAGAAGCTTTCTTAGAAATTTCTTGGTGATGTGTGAATTCATCTCACAGTGTTACACTTATGTTTCGTGGAGCAGTCCATTAACACTGTCTTTGAGGAACCTGAGAAAGGCTTCTTTGGATCGGATTGAGGCCTGCGCTGATAAAGGAAATATCATCAGTTCAAAACATGAAAGAAGGTTTCTGAGAATATTCTTTCTGATCAGTGAGTTCATCTCACAGATTTACAACTTAGACCTCAGGAAGCAGTTGGCTAACACTCTTTTCGTGGAAACTGCAAAGTGGTATTTGGGAGCCCATAGGGGCCCATGGTGAAATAGGAATTATCCTCACATAATAACTAGAGAGAATCATTCTGAGAGATTGCTTTCTGATGTGTGATTTCATCACACAGAGTTCCACCCTTCCCCTCTTGGAACAGTTTTCTAACACTGTTGTCATGGATTTTGCAAAGTGATATTTGGGAGCCCATAGGGGCCCATGGTGAAAAAGGAATTATCCTGACATAATAAGTTGAGAGAAGCTTTCTGGAGATTGCTTTCTGATAATGACTTCATCACCCAGAGTTCCACCCTTCCCTTCTTGGAACAGTTTGCTAACAATGTTGTCGTGGATTCTGCAAAGTGATATTTGGGAGCTCATTGAGGGCAATGGTGAAAACGGAAATATCCTCAGATTAAACCTGGAAAGAAGCCTTCTCAGAAACTGCATTGCCATGTGTGAATGCAACTCACAGAGTTACACGCTTCTCTTCAGTGATCAGTTTGTTAACACAGTTTTGTGGAAATCTGCAATTAGATACTTCATAGCACAATGAAGCTTACGGTGACAAAGGAAATATCCTCAGAAGAAAACTAAAAAGTAGATTTCTTAGAAACTTCTTGGTGATGTGTGAATTCATCTCACAGAGTTACACTTTTGTTTCGTCGAGCAGTCCATTAACACTGACTATGAGGAAACTGAGAATGGCTTCTTTGGATCACATTGGGGCCTATGCTGATAAAGGAAATTTCATCAGTTCAAAACGTGAAGGAAACTTTCTGAGAAACTTCTTTGTGATCATTGAGTTCATCTCACAGACTTACAACTTAGACCTCAGGAAGCAGTTTGCTAACACTGTTTTCGTGGAAACTGGAAAGTGATATTTGGGAGCCCATAGGGGCCCATGGTGAAAAATGAAATATCATCACATAATAAGTAGAGAGAAGCTTTCTGAGAGATTGCTTTCTGATGTATGACTTCATCAAACAGAGTTCCACCCTTCCCTTCTTGGAACCGTTTGAGCACACTGTTTTCGTGGATTCTGCAAAGTTATATTTGGGAGCTCATTGAGGGCTCTGATGAAAAAGGAAATATCCTCAGATTAAAACCGGAAAAAGCGTTCTGAGAAACTGCATTGCCATGTGTGAATGCAACTCACAGAGTTACACGTTTCTCTTCAGTGATCAGTTTATTAACACAGTATTCTGGAAATCTGCAATTAGATGCTTCATAGCGCAATGAACCTTACGGTGAAAAAGGAAATATTCTAAGATGAAAACTAGAAAGAAGCTTTCTTAGAAACTTCTTGGGGATGTGCGAATTCATCTCACAGAGTTACACTTATGTTTCTGGAGTAGTCCATTAACACTGTCTTTGAGGGAACTGAGAAGGGCTTCTTTGGATCGCATTGAGGCCAAGGCTGATAAAGGAAATTTCATCAGTTCAAAACGTGAAAGAAGCTTTCTGACAAACTTCTCTCTGATCAGTGAGTTCATCTAACAGACTTAAACCTTAGACCTCAGGAAGAAGTTTGCTAACACTCTTTTCGTGGAAACTGCAAGGTGATATTTGGGAGCCCTTGGGGGCCCATGGTGAAAAGGAAATATCCTCACCTAAGAACTAGAGAGAAGCTATCTGAGAGATTGCTTTCTGATGTGTGACTTCATCACACAGAGTTAAACCCCTCACTTCTTGGAACAGATTGCTGACACTGTTGTCGTGGATTCTGCAAAGTGATATTTGGGAGCCCATAGGGACCCATTGTGAAAAAGGAAGTATCCTCACATAAAAACTAGAGAGAAGCTTTCTGAGAGATTGCTTTCTGATATGTGACTTCATCTCACAGAATTCCACCCTTCCCTTCTTGGAACAGTTTGCTGACACTGTTATCGTGGATTCTGCAAAGTGAATATTTGCGACATCATTGTGGGCTATGGTGGAAAAGGAAATATCCTCTGAATAAAACTGAAAAGAAGCCTTCTCAGAAATTGCATTGCCATGTGTGAATGCAAATTCAGAGAGTTACACGTTTCTCTTCAGTGATCAGTTTGTTAACATAGTGTTCTGGAAATCTGCAATTATATACTTCATAGCGCAATGAAGCTTACGGTGGAGAAAGGAATATCCTCAGATGAAACTAGAAGAATCTTCTTAGAAATTTCGTGGTGACGTGTAAATTCATCTCACAGAGTTACACTCACGTTTCCTGGAGCAGTCCATTAACACTGTCTTTGAGGAACCTGGAGAAGGGCTTCTATGGATCGCATTGAGGCCTACGCTGACAAAGGAAATTTCATCAGTTCAAAACGTGAGAGAAGCTTTCCGAGAAACTTCTCTCTGATCACTGATTTCATCTCACAGACATACAAATTAGACCTCAGGAAGCATTTAGCTACACTCTTTTTGTGGAACGTGCAAAGTGATATTTGGCAGCCCATAGGGGCCCATGGTGAAAAAAGGAAATATCCTCACATAATAACCAGAGAGAAGCTTTATAGAGATTTCCTACTGATGTGTGACTTCATCACACAGAGTTAATCCTTCCCTTCTTGGAACAGTTTGCTAACAATGTTGTCGTGGATTCTGCAAAGTGATATTTGGGAGCCCATAGGGGCCCATGGTGAAAAGGAATTACCCTCACATAATAACTAGAGAGAAGCTTTCTGAGACATTGCTTTTGGATATCTGACTTCATCACACAGAGGTCCACCTTTCCATTCTTGGAACAGTTGCTAAAACTGTTGTCGTGGATTCTGCAAATTGATATTTGGGAGCCCATAGAGGCCCATGGTGAAAAAGGAAATCCTCATATAATAACTAGAGTGAAGCTATCTGAGAGATTGCTTTCTGATGTGTGACTTCATCACACAGAGTTCCACCCTTTCCTTCTTTGAACAGTTTGTTAACACTGTTGTCGTGGATTCTGGAAAGTGATATTTGGGAGCTCATCGAGGGCTATGGTGAAGAAGGAAATATCCTCCGATTAAAACTGGAAAGAAGCCTTCGGAGAAACTGCATTGCCATGTGTGAATCCAACTCACAGAGTTACACGTTTCTCTTCAGTGATCAGTTTGTTAACACAGTTTTCTGGAAATCTGCAATTAGATACTTCATAGGGCAATGAAGCTTACGGTGACAAAGGAAATATCCTCAGATGAAAACTAGAAAGAAGCTTTCTGAGAAACTTCTTGGTGATGAGTGAATTCATCTCACAGAGTTACATTATGTTTCGTGGTGCAGTCCATGAACACTGTCTTTGAGGAACGTGAGAAGGGCTTCTTGGATCGCATTGAGTCGTACGCTGATTAAGGAAATTTCATCAGTTCAAAACGTGAAAGAAGCTTTCTGAGAAACTTCTTTTGATCAGTGAGTTCGTCTCACAGACTTACAACTTAGACCTCAGGAAACAGTTGCTAAAATCTTTTCGTGGAAACTGCAAAGTGATATTTTGAGCCCATAGTGGCCCATGGTGAAAAAGGAAATACCTCACATAATAACTAGCGAGAAGCTTCTGAGAGATTGCTTTCTTATTTGTGATTCATCACACAGAGTTCCACCCGTCCCTTCTTGGAACAGTTTGCTTACACTGTGTCGTGGATTCTGAAAATTGATATTTTGGAGCTCATTGAGGGCTATGGTGAAAAAGGATATATCCTCAGTTTAAAACTGGGAAGAAGCCTTCGGAGAAACTGCTTTGCCATGTGTGATTGCAACTCACTGAGTTACACGTTTCTCTTCAGTGATCAGTTTGATAACACCCTTTTCTGGAAATCTGCAAATAGATAGTTCATAGCGCAATGAAGCTTACGGTGCCAAAGGAAATGTCGTCAGATTGAAACTAGAAAGATGCTTTCTTAGAAATTTCATGGTGATGTTTGAATTCATGTCATAGAGTTACACTTATGTTTCCTGGAGCAGTCCATTAACACAGTCTCTGAGGAACCTGAGAAGGGCATCTTTGGATCGCATTGAGGCCTACGCTGATAAATGAAATTTCATCAGTTCAAAATGTGAAAGAAACTTTCTGAGAAACTTCTTTCTGATCCGTGAGTTCATCTCACAGACTTACAACTTAGACCTCAGGAAGCAGTTTGCTAACAACCTTTTCGTGGAAAGAGTGAAGTGATATTTGGGAACCATAGTGTCCCATGGTGAAAAAGGAAATATCCTCACATAATAACTTGAGAGAGCTTTCTGAGAGATTGCTTTCCGATGTGTGACTTCATCACACAGACTTCCACCCTTCCCTTCTTGGAACAGTTTGCTAACACTGTTGTCGGTATTCTGAAAAGTGATATTTCGGAGCTCATTGAGGACTATGGTGAAAAAGGAAACACCCTCAGATTAAAACTGGAAAGTAGAATTCTGAGAAACTGCATTGCCATGTGTGAATGCAAGTCACAGGGTTACACGTTTCTTTTCAGTGGTCAGTGTGTTAACAGTTTTCTGGAAATCTGCAATTAGATGCTTCATAGCGCTATGAAGCTTACCGTGACAAAGAAAATATCCTCAGATGAAAATTAGAAAGCAGCTTTCCTAGAAACTTCTTGGTGATGTGTGAATTCATCTCACAGGGTTACAGTTTGGTTTCGTGGAGCAGTCCATGAATACTGTCTTTGAGGAATCTGAGATGGGCTTCTTTGGATCGCTATGAGGCCTACGCTGAGAAAGGAAATTTCATCAGTTCCAAACGTGAAAGAAGCTTTCTGAGAAACTTCTTTCTGGTCAGTGAGTTCATCTCACAGACTTACAAATTAGACCTCAGGAAGCAGTTTGCTAACACTCTTTTCGTGGAAACTGCAAAATGATATTTGGGAGCCCACGGGGGCCCATGGTGAAAAAGAAAATATACTCACATAATAACTAGAGAGAAGCCTTCTGAGAGATTGCTTTCTGATGTGTGACTTCATCACACAGATTTCCACCCTTCCCTTCTTGGAACAGTTTGCTAACACTGTTGTCGTGGATTCTGCAAAGTGATATTTGGGAGCTCATTGAGGGCTATGGTGAAAAAGGTAACATCCGCAGTTTAAAACTGGAAAGAAGAATTCTGAGGAACTGCATTGCCATGTGTGAATGCAACTCACAGAGTTAAACGTTCCTTTTCAGTGATCAGTTTTTTAACACAGCTTTCTGGAAATGTGCACTTAGATGCTTCATAGGGCGATGAAGCGTACGGTGACGAGGGAAATATCCTCAGATGAAAACTAGAAAGAAGCTTTCGTAGAAACTTCTTGGTGATGTGTGAATTCATCTCTCAGAGTTACACTTACGTTTGGTTGAGCAGTCCATTAACACCGTGTCTGAGGAACCTGAGAAGGGATTCATTGGATCGCATTGAGTTCTACGCTTATAAAGGAAATTTCATCAGTTCAAACTTGAAAGAAGGTTTTTGAGAAGCTTCTTTCTGATCAGTGAGTTCATCTCACAGACTTACAAATTAGACCTCAGGAAGCAGTTTTGCTAAAACTCTTTTCGTGGAAACTGCAAAGAGATATTTGGGAGCCCATCGGGGCACATGGCGAAAAAGGAAATATCCTCACATAATAACTAGAGAGAAGCTTTCTGAGTGTTTGTTTCTGATGTTTGACGTCATCACACAGAGTTCCCCCCCTTCCCTTCTTGGATCAGTTTGCAAACACTGTTGTCGTGGATTCTGCAAAGAGATATTTGGGAGCCGATAGGGGCCCAGGGTGAAAAAGGAAGTATAGTCACATAAAAAGTAGAGAGAAGCTTTCTGAGAGATTGCTTTCGGATATGTGACTTCATCACACAGAGATCCACCCGTCCCTTCTTTGAACAGTTTGCTAACACTGTTTGTCATGGATTCTGCAAGTGATATTTGGGAGCTCATTGAGGGCTATGGTGAAAAAGGATATATCCCCAGATTAAAACTGGAAAGAAGCCTTCTGAGAAACTGCTTGCCATGTTGAATGCAACGCACAGAGTTACACGTTTCTCTTCAGTGATAAGTTTGTTAACACAGTTTTCTGGAAATCTACAATTAGATTCTTTATAGCGCAATGAAGCTTATGGTGACAAAGGAAATATCCTCAGATGAATACTAGATAGAAGCGTTCTTCAAAACTTCTTGGTGATGTGCGAATTCATCTCACAGAGCTATACTTATGTTTCATGGAGCAGTCCATTAACACTGTCTTTGAGGAATCTGTGAAGGGCTCCTTGGATCGCATTGAGTCCTACACTGATAATGTAAATTTCATCACTTCAAAACGTGAAAGAAGCTTTCGGAGAAACTTCTTTCTGATCAGTGAGTTCATCTCACAGACTTACAACTTAGACCTCAGGAAGCAGTTTGTAACCTCTTTTCGTGGAAACTGCAAAGTGATATTTGGGAGCCCATGGGGGCCCATGGTGAAAAAGGAAATATTCTCATATAATAACTAGAGAGATGCTTTCTGAGAAATTGCTTCTGATGTGTGACTTCATCACAAAAAGTTCCACACTTCCATACTTTGAACAGTTTGCTAACACTGTTGTCGTAGATTCTGCAAGTGATATTTGGGAAACCATAGGGGCCCATGATGAAAAAGGAAGTATCCCTCACATAATAACTAGAGAAAAACTTTCTGAGAGATTGCTTTCTGATGTGTGACTTCATCACAGAGAGTTCCACCCTTCCCTTGTTGGAACAGTTTGCTAACACTGTTGTCGTGATTCTGCAAAGTGATATTAGAGCTCATTGAGGGCTATGGTGAAAAAGGAATATCCTCATATTAAACTGGAAAGAAGCCTTCTGAGAAACTGCATTGCCATGTGTGAATGCAACTCGCAGAGGTACACTTTTCTCTTCAGTGATCGGTTTGTTAACACAGTTTTCTGGAAATCTGCAATGAGATAATTCAGAGAGCAATGAAGCTTACGGTGACAAAGGAAATATCCTCAGATAAAAACTAGAAAGAAGCTTTCTTAGAAACTTCTTGGGATATGTGAATTCATCTCACAGAGTTACACTTATTTTTCGTGGAGCAGTACATTAAAACTGTTTTGAAGAACCTCAGAAGTGCTTCTTTGGATCGCATTGACCCTATGCTGAATAAGGAAATTTCATCAGTTCAAAAAAGTGAAAGAAGCATTCTGAGAAACTTCTATCTGATCAGTGAGTTCATCTCACAGACTTACAACTTAGACCTCAGGAAGCAGTTTCCTAACACTATTTTCGTGGAAACTGCAAACTGATATTTGGAAGCCCATAGGGGCCCATGTTTAAAAAATATAATCTCACATAATGACTAGAGGGAGGCTTTCTGAGAGATTACTTTCTGAAGTTGACTTCATCACACAAAGTTCCACCCTTCCCTTCTTGGAACAGTTTTGCTAACAGTGTTGTCGTGGATTCTGCACAGTGATATTTGGGAGCCCATAGGGTCCCATGGTGAAAAGGAAATATCCTCACATAATAACTAGAGAGAAGCCTTCTGAGAGATTGCTTTCTGATGTTGACTTCATCACACAGATTCCACCCTTCCCTTCTTGGAACAGTTTGCTAACACTGTTGTCGTGGATTCTGCAAAGTGATATTTGGGAGCCATTGAGGGCTATTGTGAAAAAGGAAATATCCTCAGATTAAAACAGGAAAGAAGCCTTCTGAGAAAATGCATAGCCATGTGTGAATGCGACTCACAGAGTTACACGTTTCTCTTCAGTGATTGGTTTGTTAACATAATTTTCTGGAAATCTGCAATGAGATACTTCATAGCGCAATGAAGCTTATGTGACAAAGGAAATATCCGCAGATGAAAACTAGAAAGAAGCTTTCTTAGAAAGTTCTTGGTGATGTGTGTATTCATCTCACAGAGTACACTTATCTTTCGTGGAGCAGTCCATTAACACTGTCTTTGAGGAACCTGAGAAGGGCTTCTTTGGATCGCATTGAGGCCTAAGCGGATAAAGGAAGTTTCATCACTTCAAAACGTGAAAGAAGCTTTCTGAGAAACTTCTTTCTGATCAGTGAGTTCATTTCCCAGACGTACAACTTAGATCTCAGGAAGCAGTTTGCTAACACTCTTTTCGTGGAAACTGCAAAGTGATATTTGGGAGCCCATAGGGGCCCATGGTGAAAAAAGAAGAATGCTCACATAACAACTAGAGAGAAGCTTTCTGAGAGATTGCTTTCTGATGTGTGACTTCATCACACAGAGTTCCACCCTTCCCTTCTTGGAAGAGTTCCTAACACTGTTGCCGTGGATTCTGCTATATGATATTTGGGAGCCCATAGGGTCATGGTGAAAAAGGAAATATCCTCACATAATAACTAGAGAGAAGCTTTCTGAGAGATTGATTTCCAATGTGTGACTTCATCACACAGAGTTACACCCTTCCTTTCTTGGTACAGTTTGCTAACACTGTTGTGGATTCTGTAAAGTGATATTTGGGAGCACATAGGGCCCCAGGGTGAAAAAAGCAGTATCCTCACATAAGAACTGGAGAGACCTTTCTGAGAGATTTCTTTCTGATGGTGACTTCATCAAACAGAGTTCCACCATTCACTTCTTGGAACAGTTTGCTAACACTCTTGTGGATTCTCCGAAGTGATATTTGGGACCTCATGGAAGGCTACGGTGAAAAAGGAAATATCTCAGATTAAAACTGGAAAGAATCCTTTGAGAAACTGCATTTGCCATGTGTGAATGCAACTCACAGAGTTACACGTTTTTCTTCAGTGATCAGTTTGTTAACACAGTTTTCTGGAAATCTGCAATGAGATACTTCATAGCGCAATGAAGCTTACGGTGAAAAAGGAATATCCTCAGATGAAACTAGAAAGAAGCATTCTTAGAAACTTCTTGGTGATGTGGAAATTCATCTCACAGAGTTACACTTATGTTTCTTGGAGCAGTGCATTAACACTGTCTTTGAGGAACCTGAGAAGGGCTTCTTTGGATCGCATTGAGGCCGACGCTGATAAAGGAAATTTCATCAGTTCAAAACTTGAAAGAAGCTTTCTGAGAACTTCTTTTGATCAGTGAGTTCATCTGACAGACTAACAACTTAGACCTCAGGAAGCAGTTTACTACCTTTCTTTTCGTGGAAACTGCAAAGTGATATTTGGGAGCCCTTAGGGGCCCATGGTGAAAAAAGAAGAATACTCACATAAAAGTAGAGAGACGCTTTCTGAGAGATTGCTTTCTGATGTGTGACTTCATCACACAGAGTTCTACACTTCCCTCTCGAAACAGTTTGCTAACACTGTTGTCGTGGATTCTGCAAAGTGATATTTGGGATCCCATAGGGGCCCATGGTGAAAAAGGAAGTATCCTCACATAATAATTAGAGAGAAGCTTTCTGAGAGATTGATTTCCAATGTGTGACTTCATCACACAGAGTTCCACCCTTCCTGCTTGGTACACTTGCTAACACTGTTGTGGATTCTGCAAAGTGATATTTGGGAGCACATAGGGCCCCAGGGGTGAAAAAGGAGTATCCTCAATAAGAACTAGAGAGAAGCTTTCGAGAGAGATTGCTTGCTGATATGTGAATTCATCACAAAGAGTTCCACCCTTCCCTTCTTGAACAGTTTGCTAACACTGTTGTCGTGGTTTCTGAAAACTGATATTTGGAAGCTCATTGAGGGCTATGGTGAAAAATGAATATCCTCAGATTAAAAGTGGAAAGAAGCCTCCTGAGAAACTGCATTGCCATGTGTGAATGCAACTGACAGAGTTACACGTTTCTCTTCAGCGATCACTTTGTTAACACAGTTTTCTGGAAATCTGCAATTAGATACTTCATAGCGCAATGAAGCTTACGGTGACAAAGAAGTATCCTCAGATGAAACTAGAAAGAAGCTTTCTGAGAAACTTCTTCTTGATGTGTGAATTCATCTCACAGAGTTACACTTATGTTTCGTGGAGCAGTCCATTAACACTGCCTTTGAGGAACCTGATGAGGCTTCTTTGGATCACATTGAGGCCTACGCTGATAAAGGAAATTTCCTCAGTACAAAACGTGAAAGAAGCTTTCTGAGAAACTTCTTTCTGATCAGTGAGTTCATCTCACAGACTTACAACTTAGACCTCAGGAAGCAGTTTGCTAACACTATTTTGGTGGAAAATGCAAAGTGATATTTCGGAGCTCATAGGGGTCCATGGTGAAAATGGAAATATCCTCACATAATAACTAGAGAGAAGCTTTCTGAGAGATTGCTTTCTGATGTGTGACTTCATCACACAGAGTTCCACCTTTCCCTTCTTGGAACAGTTTGCTAACACTGTTGTCGTGGATTCTGCAAAGTGATATTTGGGAGCCCATAGGGGTCCATGGTGAGAAAAGAAGCACCCTCACATAACAACTAGAGCGAAGCTTTCTGAGAGATTGCTTTCTGATATGTGACTTCATCACACAGAGTTCCACCCTTCCCTCTAGGAACAGTTTGCTAAAACTGTTGTCGTGGATTCTGCAAAGTGATATTTCGGAGCTCACTGAGGGCTATGGTGAAAAAGGAAATATTCTCAGATTAAAACTACAAAGAAGCCTTCTGAGAAACTGCATTGCCATAGTGTGAATGCAACTCACAGAGTTACACGTTTCTCTTCCGTGATCAGTTTGTTAACACAGTTTTCTGGAAATCTGCAATTAGATACTTCATACCGCAATGAAGCTTACGGTGAAAAAGGAAATATCCTCAGATGAAAACTAGAAAGAATCTTTCCTAGAAACTTCTTGGTGATGTGTGAATTCATCTCACAGAGTTACACTTATGTTTCATGGAGCAGTCCAAAAACACTGTCTTTGAGGAAACTGAGAAGGGCTTCTTTTGATCACATTGAGGTCTTTGCTAATAAAGGAAATTTCATCAGTTCAAAACGTCAAAGAACTTTCTGAGAAACTTCTCTCTGATCAGTGAGTTCATCTCACAGACTTACAACTTAGACCTCAGGAAGCAGTTTGCTAACACTATTTTCTTGGAAACTGCAAAGTGATATGTGGGATCCAATAGGGGGCAATGATGAAAAGGGAAATATCCTCACATAATGACTTGAGAGAAGCCTTCTGAGAGATTGCTTTCTGATGTGTGACTTCATCACACAGAGTTCCACCCTTCCCTTCTAGGTTCAGTTTGCTAACACTGTTGTCGTGGATTCTGCAAAGTGATATTTGGGAGCTCATTGAGGGCTATGGTGAAAAAGGAAATATCCTCTAATTAATACTGGAAAGAAGCCTTCCGAGAAACTGCATTGCCAAGTGTGAATGCAGCTCACAGAGTTACATATTTATCTTCATTGATCAGTATGTTAACACACTTTTGTGGAATTCTGCAGTTAGATAATTCATAGTGCAATGAAGCTTACGGTGACAAAGGAAATATCCTCAGATGAAAACTAGAAAGAAGCTTTCCTAGAAACTTCTTGGTATGTGTGAATTCATCTCAGAGTTACACATATGTTTCGTGCAGCAGTCCATTAACAATGTCTTTGAGGATCCTGAGAAGGGCTTCTTTGCATCGCATTGAGGCCTACGCTGATAAAGGAAATTTCATCACTTCAAAACGTGAAAGAAGCTTTCCGAGAAACTTCTTTCTGATCAGTGAGTTCATCTCACAGACTTAGAACTTAGATCTCAGGAAGCAGATTGCTTACACTCTTTTCGTGGAAACCACAAAGTGATATTTGGGAGCCCATAGGGGTCCATGGTGAAAAAGGAAATATCTCCACATAATAACTAGAGAGAAGCTTTCTGAGAGATTGCTTTCTCATGTGTGACTTCATCACACAGGGTTCCACACTTCCCTTCTTGGAAGAGTTTGCTAACACTGTTGTCGTTGATTCTGCAAAGCGATATTTGGGGGCCTATAGGAGTCCACGTTGCAAAAGGAAATATCCTCACATAATAACTAGAGAGAAGCTTTCTGACAGATTGCTCTCTGATGTGTGACTTAATCACACAGAGTTCCTCCCTTCCTTTCTTGGAACAGTTTGCTAACACTGTTGTCGTGGATTCTGCAAGGTGATATTTGGTAGCCCATGGGGGCCCATGGTGGAATTGGGAGTATCCCACATAAAAACTAGAGAGAAGCTTTCTGAGAGATTGCTCTCTGATGTGTGTCTTCATCACACATGGTTCCACCATTCCCTTCTTGGAACACTTTGATAACACTGTTGTCGTGGATTCTGCAAACTGATATTTGGGAGCTCTGTGAGGGCTATGGTGAAAAATGAATTATCCTCAGATTAAAACTGGAAAGAAGCCTTCTGAGAAACTGCATTGCCATGTGTGAATGCAACTCCCAGAGTAACACGTTTCTCTACAGTGATCATTTTAACACAGTTTTCTGGAAATCTGCAATAAGATACTTCATAGCACAATGAAGCTTATGGTGACAAAGGAAATATCCTCAGATGAAAACTAGAAAGATTTCTTAGAAACTACTTGGTGATGAATGAATTCATCTCACAGAGTTACACTTATGTTACGTGGAGCAGTCCATTAACACTGTCTTTGAGGAACCTGAGAAAGGCTTCTTTGGATCGCGTTGAGGCATACGCTGATAAAGGAAATTTCATCAGTTCAAAACGTGAAGGAAGCTTTCTGAGAATCTCCTTTTTGATCAGTGAGTTCATCTCAAAGACTTACACCTTTGACCTCAGGAAGCAGTTTGCTAACACTCTTTTCGTGGAAACTGCAAAGTGATATTTGGGAGCCCCTAGGGGCACATGGTGAAAAAGGAAATATCCTCACATAATAACTAGAGAGAAGTGTTCGGAGAGATTGCTTTCTGATGTGTGACTTCATCACACAGGGTTCCACCGTTCCCTTCTTGGAACCGTTTGCTAACACTATTGTCATGGATTCTGCAAAGCGATATTTGGGAGCCCATAGACGTCCACGTTGGAAAAGGAAATATCCTCACATAATAACTAGAGAGAAGCTTTCTGACAGATTGCTCTCTGATGTGTGACTTAATCACACAGAGTTCCTCCCTTCCTTTCTTGGAGCAGTGTGCTAACACTGTTGTCGTGGATTCTGCAAAGTGATATTTGGGAGCTCATTGTGGGCTATGGTGAAAAAGGATATATCCTCAGATTAAAAGTGTAAAGAAGCCTTCTCAGAAACTGCATTGACATGTGTGAATGCAACTCACAGGGTTACACATTTCTCTTCAGTGATCAGTTTGTTAACACAGTTTTCCGGATATCTGCAATGAGATACTTCATAGCGCAATGAAGCTTACGGTGACATAGGAAATATCCTCAGATGAAAACTAGAAAGAAGCTTTCTTAGAAACTTCTTGGTGATGTGTGAATTCATCTCACCGAGTTACTGTAATGTTTCGTGGAGTAGTCCATTAACACTGTCTTTAAGGAAGCTGAGAAGGGCTTCTTTGGATCGCATTGAGGCCTACGCTGATAAAGGATATTTCACCAGTTTAAAACGTGAAACAAGCTTTCTGAGAAGCTTCTTTCCAATCAGTGAGTTCATCTCACAGACTTACAACTTAGACCTCAGGAAGCAGTTTGCTAACACACTTTCGTGGAAACTACAAAGTGATATTTGGGAGCCCATAGGATACCATGGTGAAAATCTAAATATACTCACATAATAACTAGAGAGAAGCTTTCTGAGAGATTGCTTTCTGATGTGTGACTTCATCACACAGAGTTCCACCCTTCCCTTCTTAGAACAGTTTGCAAACACTGTTGTCGTGGATTCTGCAAAGTGATATTTGGGAGCTTATTGAGGGCTATGGTGAAAAAGGAAATATCCTCAGATTAAAACTGGAAGGAAGCCTTCTGAGAAACTGCATTGTCATGTGTGAATGCGACTCACAGTGTTTCACGTTTCTCTTCAGTTTTCAGTTTGTTAACACAGTTTTCTGGAAATCTGCAATTAGATACTTCATAGCGCAATGAAGCTTATGGTGAAAAAGGAAATATCCTCACATGAAAACTAGAAAGAAGCTTTCATAGAAACTTATTGGAGATGTGTGAATTCATCTCACAGAGTTACACTTATGTTTCGTGTTGCAGTCCATTAACAATGTCATTGAGGAACCTGAGAAGGGCTTCTCTGGATCGCATTGAATCCTACGCTGATAAAGGAAATTTCATCAGTTCAAAAAGTGAAAGAAGCTTTCTGAGAAACTTCTTTCTGATCAGTGAGGTCATCACACAGACTTACAACTTAGACGTCAGGAAGCAGTTTGCTAACACTCTTTTCGTGTAAACTGCAAAGGGATATTTGGGAGAACATAGGGGCCCTGGTGACAAAAGACGTATCCTCACATAAAAACTAGAGAGAAGCTTTCTGAGAGATTGCTTCCGATACGTGACTTCACCACACAGAGTTCCACCCTTCCCTTCTTGGAACAGTTTGCTATCACTGTTGTCGTGGATTCTGCAAAGTCATATTTGGGATCTCATTGAGGACTATGTTGAAAAAGGAAATATCCTCAGATAAAGGTGGAAAGAAGCCTCTCAGAAACTGCACTGCCATTGTGAATGCAAAAGACAGAGTTACTCGTTTCCCCTCAGGGATCTGTTTGTTAACACAGTTTTCTTGAAATCTGCAATTTGATATTTCGTAACGCAATGAAGCTTATGGTGACAAAGGAAATATCCTCAGATGAAAACTAGAAAGAAGCTTTCCAAGAAACTTCTTCGTGATGTGTGAATTCATCTCACCGAGTTACACTTACGTTTCATGGAGCAGTCCATTGACACTGTCTTTGAGGAACTGTGAAGGGCTTCTTTGGATCGCATTGAGGCCTGCTCTGATAAAGGAAATTTCCACAGCTCAATACGTGAAAGAAGCTTTCTGAGAAACTTCTTTCTGATCAGTGAGTTCATCTCAAAGACTTACAGCTTAGACTTCAGGAAGCAGTTTGCTTACTCTCTTTTCGTGGAATATGCAAAGAGATATTTAGGAGCCCATAGGGGCCCACGGTGAAAAAGGAAATATCCTCACATAATAACTAGAGAGAAGCTTTCTGAGAGATTGCTTTCTGATGTGTGACTTCATCACAAAGAGTTCCAAACTTAACTTCTTCGAACAGTTTGCTAACACTGTTGTCGTGGATTCTGCAAAGTGATATTTGGGAACCCATGGGGCCCATGGTGACAAAGGAAGTATCCTCACGTAATAACTAGAGAGAAGCTTTCTGAGAGATTGCTGTCCGACATGTGACTTCATCACACAGAGGTCCAACCTTCCCTTCTTGGTACAGTTTGCTACCACTGTTGTCATGCATTCTGCAAAGTTATATTTGGGAACTCATTGAGGGCTATGGTGAAAAAGTAAATATCCTCAGATTGAAACTGGAAAGAAGCCTTCTGAGAAACTGCATTTACATGTGTGAATGCAACTCAAAGAGTTACACGTTTCTCTTCACTGATCAGTTTGTTAACACAGTTTTCTAGAAATCTGCAATTAGATACTTCATAGCACAATGAAGCTTATGGTGACAAAGGAAATATCCTTAGATGAAAACTTGAAATAAGCTCTCTTAGAAACTTTTTAGCGATGTGTGAATTCATGTCACCGAGTTGCACTTATGTTTTGTGGAGCAGTCCATTAACACTGTCTTTGAGGAACCTGAGAAGGACTTCCTTGGATCGCTTTGAGGCCACGCTGATAAAGGAAATTTCATCAGTTCAAAACGTGAAAGAAGCTTTCTGAGAAACTTCTTTCTGATCAGTGAGTTCATCTCACAGACTTACAACTTAGACGTCAGAAGCAGTTTGCTGAAACTGTTGTCGTGGAAACTGCAAAGTGATATTTGTTAGCCCCTAGGGCCTGTGGTGAAAAAGAAAATATACTCACATAATAACCTGGGAGAAGCTTTCTGAGAGATTGCTTTCTGATGTGTGACTTCATCACAAAGAGTTCCAAACTTAACTTCTTCGAACAGTTTGCTAACACTGTTGTCGTGGATTCTGCAAAGTGATATTTGGGAACCCATAGGGGTCCATGGTGAAAAAGGAAGTATCCTCACATAATAACTAGAGAGAAGCTTTCTGAGAGATTGCTGTCCGACATGTGACTTCATCACACAGAGGTCCAACCTTCACTATTTCGTACAGTTTGCTACCACTGTTGTCGTGGATTCTGCACAGTGGTATTTGGGAGCTCATTGACGGCTATGGTGAAAATGGAAATATCCTCAGATTGAAACTGAAAAGAAGCCTTCTGAGAAACTGCATTGCCGTGTGTGAATGCAACTCACAGAGTTACACGTTTCTCTTCAGTGATCAGTTTGTTAACACAGTTTTTGGGAAATCTGCAGTTAGATCATTCATAGCGCAATGAAGCTTACGGTGACAAAGGAAATATCCTCAGATGAAAACTAGAAAGAAGCTTTCTCAGAAACTTCTTTTTGATGTGTGAATTCATCTCAAAGAGTTACACTTATGCTTCGTGGAGCAGTCCATTAACACTGTCTTTGAGGAACCTGAGAAGGGCTTCCTTGGATCGCTGTGAGACCATGCTGATAAAGGAAATTTCATCAGTTCAAAACGTGAAAGTAGCTTTCTGAGAAATTCTTTCTGATCCCAGAGTTCATCTCACATGCTTACAACTTAGACCTCTGGAAGCAGTTTGCTAACAGTCTTTTCGTGGAAACTGCAAAGTGACATTTGGGAGCCGATAGGGGCCCATGGTGAAAAAGGAAATATCCTCTCATAATAACTAGGGAGAAGATTTCTGAGAGATTGCTTTCTGATGTGTGACTTCATCACACAGAGTTCCACCCTTCCCTTCTTGGAACAGTTTGCTAAAACTGTTGTCGTGGATTCTGCAAAGTGATATTTGGGAGCCCATAGGGGGCCATGGTGAAAAAGGAAGTATCCTCACATAAAAACTAGAGAGAATCTTTCGGAGAGATTGCATTCTGATGTGTGACTTCATCACACAGAGTTCCACCCTTCCCTTCTTGGAACAGTTTGCTAACACTGTTGTCGTGGATTCTGCAAAGTGATATTTGGGAGCTCATTGAGGGCTGTGGTCAAACAGGAAATAACCTCAGATTGAAACTGGAAAGAAGCCTTCTGAGAAACTGCATTGCCATGTGTGAATGCAACTCACAGTGTTACACGTTTCTCTTCAGTCATGATTTTTTTAACACAGTTTTCTGGAAATCTGCAATTAGATACTTCGTAGCGAGATGAAGCTTACGGTGACAAAGGAAATATCCTCAGATGAAAACTAGAAAGAAGCTTTCTTAGAAACTTCTTTGTGATGTGTGCATTCATCTCACAGAGTTATACTTATTTGTCGTGGAGCAGTGCATTAACACTGTCTTTGAGGAACCTGAGAAGGGCTTCTTTGGATAGCATTGAGGCCTACGCTGATAAAGGAAATTTCATCAGTTCAAAACGTGAAAGAAGATTTCTGAGAATCTTCTTTATGATCAGTGAGTTCATCTCACAGACCTACAACTTAGACCTCAGGAAGCAGTTTGCTAACACTCTTTTAGGGGAAACTACAAAGTGATATTTGGGAGACCGTAGGGGCCCATGGTGAAAAAGGAACTATCCTCCCATAATAACTAGAGAGAAGCTTTCTGAGAGATTGCTTTCTCATGTGTGACTTCATCACACAGAGTTCCACCCTTCCCTTCTAGGTTCAGTTTGCTAACACTGTTGTCGTGGATTCTGCAAAGTGATATTTGGAAGCCCTTAGGGGCCCATGGTGAAAAAGGAAGTATCCTCACATAAAAACTAGAGAGAAGCTTTCTGAGAGATTGCTTTCAGTTATGTGTCTTCATCACACAGAGTTCCACACTTCCCGTCTTGGAACAGTTTGCTAACACTGTTGTCGTGGATTCTGCCAAGTGATATTTGGGATCCCAAAGGGGCCCATGGTGAAAAAAGAAGTATCCTCACATAAAAACTAGAGAGAACCTTTCTGAGAGATTGCTTTCGAATATGTGACTTCATCACACAGAGTTCCACACTTCCATTCTTAGAACAGTTTGCTAACACTGATGTCGTGGATTCTGCAAAGTGATATTTGGGAGCCCGTAGGGGCCCATGGTGAAAAAGGAAGTATCCTCACATAAATACTCGAGAGAAGCTTTCTGAGAGATTGCTGTCTGATATGGGACTTCATCACACAGAGTTCCACCTTCCCTTCTTGGAACAGTTTGATAAAACTGTTGTGGTGGATTCTGCAAAGTGAGCTTTGAGAGCTCATTGAGGGCTATGTTGACAAAGAAAATATCCTCAGATTAAAACTGGAAAGAAGCTTTCCGAAATACTGCATTGCAATGTGTGAATGCACCTCACAGAGTTACACCTTTCTCTTCAGTGATCAGTTCGTAAACACACTTTTCTGGAAATCTGCAATTAGATACTTCATAGCGTAGTGAAGCTTACGGTGACAAAGGAAATATCCTCAGATGAAAACTAGAAAGAAGCTTTCTTAGAAACTTCTTGGTGATGTGTGAATTCATCTCACAGAGTTACACTTATGTTTCGTGGAACAGTCCATTAACACCATCTATGAGGAACCTGAGAAGGGCCTCTTTGGATCGCATTGAGGCACTTGCTCATAAAGGAATTTTCCTCAGTTCATAACGTGAAAGAATCATTCTCAGAAACTTCTTTCTGATCAGTGAGTTAATCTCAAAGACTTAAAGCTTAGACCTCAGGAAGCAGTTTGCTAACACTCTTTTGTGGAAACTGCAAAGTGATATTTGGGAGCCCATTGGCCAATGGTGAAAAAAGAAGTATCCACACATAGCAACTAGAGCGACGCTTTCTGAGAGATTGCTTTCTGATATGTGACTTCATCACACAGAGTTCCACCTTTCCCTTCTAGGAACAGTTTGCTAACACTGTTGTCGTGGATTCTGGAAAGTGATATTTGGGAGCTCACTGAGCGCTATGGTGAAAAAGGATATATCCTGAGATTAAAACTGGAAAGAAGCCTTCTGAGAAACTACATTCCCATGTGTGAATGCATCTCACAGCGTTACACATTTCTCGTCAGTTATCAGTTTGTTAACACAGTTTTCTGGAAATCTGTAATTAGATACTTCCTAGCGCAATGAAGCTTACGGTGACAATAGAAATATTCTCAGATGAAAACTAGAAAGAAGCTTTCTTAGAAAATTCTTGGGGATGTGTGAATTCATCTCATAGAGTTACACTTATGTTTCGTGGAGCAGTCCATTAACACTGTCTTTAGGGAACCTCAGAAGTAGTTCTTTGGATCGCATTCACCCTACGCTGATAAAGGAAACTTCATCAGTTCAAAAAGTTAAAGAAGCATTATCAGAAACTTCTATCTGGTCAGTGAGTTCATCTCACAGCCTTACAAGTTATACCTCAGGAAGCAGTTTCCTAACACTCCTTTCGTGGAAACTGCAAGGTGATATTTGGGAGCCCGTAGAGGCCCATGGTGAAAAAGGGAGTATCCTCACATAAAACTAGAGAGAAGCTTTCTGAGAGATTGCTTTCTGATGTGTGACTTCATCACACAGAGTTCCACCCTTCCCTTCTTGGAACAGTTTGCTAACAATGTTGTCGTGGATTCTGCAAAGTGCTATTTGGGAGCCCATAGGTGCCCATGGTGAAAAAGGGAGTATCCTCACATAAAAAACTAGAGAAAAGCTTTCTGAGATATTACTTTCCGATATGTGACTTCATCACATAGAGTTCCACCCTTCCCTTCTTGGAAGAGTTTGCTAACACTGTTGTCGTGGATTCTGCAAAGTGATATTTGGGAGCTCATTGAGGGCTATGGTGAAAAAGGAAATATCCTCAGAGTAAAAGTTGAAAGAAGCCCTCTGAGAAACTGCATTGCCATGTGTGAATGCAACTCACAGAGTTACAGGTTTCTATTCAGTGATCAGTTTCTTAACACTGTTTTCTGGAAATCTGCAATGAGATTCTTCATATCGCACTGAAGCTTACAGTGATAAAGGAAATATCCTCAGATGAAAACTAGAAAGAAGCATTCCTAGAAACTTCTTGGTGATGTGTGAATTCATCTCAGAGAGCTACACTTATGTTTCGTGGAGCAGTCCATTAACACTGTCTTTAAGGAACCTGAGAAGGGCTTCTTTGGATCGCATTGAGGCCTACGCGGATAAAGGAAATTTCATCAGTTCAAAACGTGAAAGAAGCTTTCTGAGAAGCTTCTTTCCGATCAGTGAGTTCATCTCACAGACTTACAACTTAGACCTCAGGAAGCAGTTTGCTAACATACTTTCGTGGAAACTACAAAGTGATATTTGGGAGCCCATAGGATCCGATGGTGAAAATGGAAATATACTCACATAATAACTAGAGAGAAGCTTTCTGAGAGATTGCTATCTGATGTGTGACTTCATCACACAGAATTCCACCCTTCCCTTCTTGGAACAGTTTGCTAACACTGTTGTCGTGGATTCTGCAAAGTGATATTTTTGAGCTCATTGAGGGCTATGGTGAAAAAGGAAATATCCTCAGATTAAAACTGGAAAGAAGCCTTTTGAGAAACTGCATTGCCATGTGTGAATGCGACTCACAGTGTTACACGTTTCTCTTAAATGATTAGTTTATTAACACAGTTTTCTGGAAATCTGCATTTAGATACTTCATAGCGCAATGAAGCTTACGGTGACAAAGGAAATATCCTCAGATGAAAACTAGAAAGAAGCTTTCATAGAAACTTATTGGTGATGTGTGAATTCATCTCAGATTTACACTTATGTTTCGTGGTGCAGTCCATTAACAATGTCTTTGAGGAACCTGAGAAGGGCTTCTTTGGATCGCATTCAATCCTTCGCTGATAAAGGAAATTTCATCAGTTCAAAACGAGAAATAATCTTTCTGAGAAACTACTTTCTGATCAGTGAGTTCATCACACAGACTTACAACTTAGACGTCAGGAAGCAATTTGCTAACACTCTTTTCGTGTAAACTGCAAAGGGATATTTGGGAGACCATAGGGGCCATGGTGACAAAAGAAGTATCCTCACATAAAAATTACAGAGAAGCTTTCTGAGAGATTGCTTTCCGATACGTGACTTCACCACACAGACTCCCACCCTTCCCTTCTTGGGACAGTTTGCTGTCACTGATGTCGTGGATTCTGCAAAGTCATATTTGGGATTTCATTGAGGACTATGGTGAAATAGGAAATATCCCCAGATAAAAGTGGAAAAAAGCCTCTCAGAAACTGCATTGCCATGTGTGAATGCAACAGACAGAGTTACTCGTTTCTCTTCAGTGATCTGTTTGTTAACACAGCTTTCTTGAAATCTACAATTAGATATTTCATAACGCAATGAAGGTTACGGTGACAAAGGAAATATCCTCAGATGAAAACCTGAAAGAAGCTTTCCTAGAGACTTCTTGGTGATGTGTGAATTCATCTCACAGAGTTACACTTATGTTTCGTGGAGCAGTTCACTAACACTGTCTTTGAGGAAACTGAGAAGGGCTTGTTTGGATCGCATTGAGGCCTACGCTGATAAAGGAAATTTCATCAGTTCAAAACGTGAAAGAAGTTTTCTGAGAAGCTTCTTTCTGATCAGTGAGTTCATCTCACACACTTACACCTTAGACGTCAGGAATCAGTTTGCTAACACTCTTGTGTAGAAACTGCAAAGTGATATTTGGGAGCCCATAGGGGCCCATCATTCAAAAGAAAATATCCTCACATAATAACAAGAGAGAAGCTTTCTGAGAGATTGCTTTCTGATGTGTGACTTCATCACACAGAGTTCCACCCTTCCCCTCTTGGAACAGTTTGCTAACACTGTTGTGGTGGATTCTGCAAAGTGATATTTGGGAGCCCATAGGGGCCCATCGTGAAAAAGGAAGTATCCTCACATAAAAATTAGAGAGAAGCTTTCTGAGAGATTGCTTTCTGATATGTGACTTCATCACACAGAGTACCACCCTTCCCTTGTTGGAACAGTTTGCTAACACTGTTGTCCTGGATTCTGCAAAGTGATATTTGGGAGCTCATTGAGGGCTATGGTGAAAAAGGAAATATCCTCAGATTAAAACTGGAAAGAATCCTTCTGACAACCTGCATTGCCACGTGTGAATGCAACTCACAGAGTTACATGTTTCTCTTCAGTGATCAGTTTTTTAACACAGTTTTCTGGAAATCTGCAATTAGATCCTTCATAGCGCAATGAAGCTTACGGTGACAAAGGCAATATCCTCAGATGAAAACTAGAAAGAAGCTTTCTGAGAAACTTCTTCTTGATGTGTGAATTCATCTCACAGAGTTACACTTATGTTTCGTGTAGCAGTCCATTAACACTGTCTTTGAGGGACCTGAGAAGGGCTTCTTTTGATCGCATTGAGGCCTATGCTGATAAAGGAAATTTCATCAGTTCAAAACGTGGAAGAAGCTTTCTGAGAAACTTCTTTCTGATCAATGAGTTCATCTCACAGGCTTACAACTTAGACCTCAGGAAACAGTTTGCTAACACTCTTTTCGTGGAAAGTGCAAAGTGATATTTCGGAGCCCATGGGGGCCCATGGTGAAAAAGGAAACATCCTCATATAATAAACAGAAAGAAGCTTTCTGCTAGATTGCTTTCTGATGTGTGACTTTATCACACAGAGTTCCACACTTCCCTTCTTGGAACAGTTTGCTAACACTGTTTTCGTGTATTCTGCAAAGAGATATTTGGGAGCCGATATGGGCCCAGGGTGAAAAAGGAAGTAGAGTCACATAAAATCTAGAAAGAAGCTTTCTGAGAGATTGCTTTCTTATATGTGATTTCATCACACAGAGTTCCACCCTTCCCTTCTTAGAACACTTTGCTAACACTGTTGTCGTGGATTCTGCAAAGTGATATTTGGGAGCTCATTGAGGGCTATGGTGAAAAATGATATATCCCCAGATTAAAACTGGAAAGAAGCCTTCTGAGAAACTGAATTGCCATGTGTGAATTCAACTCACAGAGTTTCACGTTTCTCTTCAGTGATCAGTTTGTTAACACAGTATTGAGGATATCTGCAATTAGATACTTTATGGTGACATGAAGGTTACGTTGACATAGGAAATATCCCCACATGAATATTAGATAGAAGCGTTCATAGAAACTTCTTGGTGATGTGTGAATTCATCTCACCGAGTTATACTTAACTTTCATGCAGCAGTCCATTAACACTGTCTTTGAGGAACCTGAGAAGGCATTCTTTGGATCACATTGAGGCCTTCGCTGATAAATAAATTTCATCAGTTCAAAAGTGAAAGAAGCTTTCTGAGAAACTTCTTTCTGCTCAGTGAGTTCATCTCACAGACTTACAACTTAGACCTCAGGAAGCAGTTTGGTAACACTCTTTTCGTGGAAACTGCAAAGTGATATTTGGGAGCCCATTGGGGCCAATGGTGAAAAAGGAAATATCCTCACATAATAACTAGAGAGAAGCTTTCGGAGAGATTGCTTTCTGATGTGTGACTTCATCACACAGAGTTCCCCCCTTCCCTTCTTGGAACAGTTTGCTCACCCTGTTGTCGTGAATTCTGCAAAGTGATATTTGGGAGCGCATGGGGCAAATGCTGAAAAAGGAAGTATTTTTACATAATAACTAGACAGAAGTTTCTGAGAGATTGCTTTCTGATGTGTGACTTCATCACACAGAATTCCACACTTCCCTACTTGGAACAGTTTGCTAACACTGTTGTCGTGGATTCTGCAAAGTGATATTTAGGAGCCCATAGGGGCCCATGGTGAAAAAGGAGGTATCCTCACATAAAAACTAGAAAGAAGCTTTCTGAGAGATTGCTTTCTGATATGTGACTTCATCACACAGAGTTCCACCCTTCCCTTCTTGGAACAGTTTGCAAACACTGTTGTCATGGATTCTGCAAAGTGATATTTGGGAGCTCATTGAGGGCTATGGTGAAAAAGGAAATATCTTCAGATTAAAACTGGAAAGAAGCCTTCTGAGAAACTGCATTGCCATGTGTGAATGCAACTCACAGAGGTACACTTTTCTCTTCAGTGATCGGTTTGTTAACACAGTTTTCTGGAAATCTGCAATGAGATACTTCATAGCGCAATGAAGCTTACTGTGACAAAGGAAATATCCTCATACGAAAACTAGACAGAAGCTTTCTTAGAAAATCCTTTGTGATGTGTGAATTCATCTCACAGAGTTACACTTATGTTTCGTGGAGAAGTGCATTAACAGTCTCTTTGAGGAAACTGAGAAGGGCTTCTTTGGATCGCATTGAGGCGTACGCTGATAAAGGAAATTTAATCAGTTCAAAACGTGAAAGAAGCCATCCGACAAACTTCTTTCTGATCAGTGAGTTCATCTCACAGACTTACAACTTAGAACTCACGAAGCAGTTTGCTAAGACTCTTTTCGTGGAAACTGCAAAGTGATATTTGGGAGCCCATAGTGGCCCATGGTGAAATGGGAAATGTCCTCACATAATAACTAGAGAGATGGTTTCCTAGAGATTGCTTTCTGATGTGTGACTATATGACACAGAGTTCCACCCTTCCCTTCTTGGAACAGTTTTCTAACACTGTTTTCGTGGATTCTGCAAAGTGATATTTGGGAGCTCATTGAGGGCTATGGTGAATAAGGAAATATCCTCAGATTAAAAGTGGAAAGAAGCCTTCTTTGAAACTGCATTGCCATGTGTGAATGCAACTCACAGAGTTACACGTTTCTCGTCAGTGATCAGTTTGTTAACACAGTTTTCTGGAAATCTGCAATTAGATACTTCATAGCGCAATGAAGCTTATGCTGACAAAGGTAATATCCTCAGATGAAAACTAGAAAGAAGTTTTCTTAGAAACTTCTTGGTGATGTGTGAATCCATCTCACAGAGTTACACTTATGTTTCATGGAGGAGTCCATTAACACTGCCTTTGAGGAACCTGAGAAGGGCTTCTTAGGATCGCATTGAGGCCTTCGCTGATAAAGGAAATTTCATCACTTCAAAACGTGAAAGAAGCTTTCTGAGAAACTTCTTTCTGATCAGTGAGTTCATCTCACAGACTTACAACGTTGACCTCAGGAAGCAGTTTGCTAACACTCTTTTCGTGGAAACTGCAAATTGATATTTGGTAGCCCCTAGGGGCCCATTGGGAAAAAGGAAATATCCTCACATAATAACTTGAGAGAAGCTTTCAGAGAGATTACTTTCTGATGTGTGACTTCTTCACACAGAATTCCACACTTCCCTTCTTTTAACAGTGTGCTCACACTGTTGTCGTGGATTCTGCAAAGTGATATTTGGGAGCCCATAGGGGCCCATGGTGAAAAAGGACGTATCCTCATATAATAACTAGAGAGAAGCTTTCTGAGAGATTGCTTTGTGACGTGTTACTTCATCACACAGAGTTCCACATTTCCCTTCTTGGAACAGTTTGCTAACACTGTTGTCGTGGATTCTGCAAAGTGATATTTGGGAGCCCATAGGGGACCATTGTGAAAAAGGAAGTATCCTCATACAAAAACTAGAGAGAAGGTTTCTGAGAGATTGCTTTCCGATGTATGACTTCATCACACAGAGATCCCCCCTTCCCTTCTTGGAACAGTTTGATAACACTCTTGTTGTGGATTCTGCAAAGTGATATTTGGGAGCTCATTGAGGGGTACGGTTAAAAAGCAAATATCGTCAGATTAAAACTGGAAAGAAGCCTTCTAAGAAACTGCATTGGCATGTGTGAATGCAATTCACAGAGTTACACGTTTCTCTTCAGTGATCACTTTGTTAACACAGTTTTCTGGATATCCGCAATTAGATACTTCATAGCGCAATGAAGATTATGGTGACAAAGGAAATATCCTTACATGAAAACTAGAAAGAAGCTTTCTGAGAAACTTCTTCGTGATGTGTGAATTCATCTCACAGAGTTACACTTACGTTTCGTGGAGCAGTCCATTAACACTATCTTTGTGGAACCTGAGGAGGGCTTCTTTGGATCGCATCGAGGCCTACGCTGATAAAGGAAATTTCCTCAGTTCAAAACGTGAAAGAAGCTTTCTGAGAAACTTCTTTCTGATCAGTGTGTTTATCTCACAGACTTACAACTTAGACCCCAGGAAGCAGTTTGCTAACACTCTTTTGGTGGAAAATGCAAAGTGATATTTCGGAGCCCTCAGGGGCCCATGGTGAAAAAGGAAATATCCTCACATAATAACTAGAGAGAAGCTTTCTGAGGGATTGCGTTGTGACGTGTTACTTCATCACAGAGTTCCACCTTTCCCTTCTTGGAACAGTTTGCTAACAATGTTGTCGTGAATTCTGCAAAGTGATATTTGGGAGCTCATTAAGGGTTATGGTGAAAAAGGAAATATCCTCAGATTAAAACTGGAAAGAAGCCTTCTGAGAAACTGCATTGCCATGTGTGAATGCAACTCACAGAGTTACACTTTTCTCTTCAGTGATCAGTTTGTTAACACAGTTTTCTGGAAATCTGTAATTAGATAATTCATAGCGCAATGAAGGTTACGGTGTCAAAGGAAATATCCTCAGATGAAAACTAGAAGGAAGCTTTCCTAGACACTTCTTGGCGATGTGTGAATTCATCTCACAGAGTTACACTTACGTTTCGTGGAGCAGTCCTTTAACACTGTCTTTCAGTAACCTGAGAATGGCTTCTTTGGATTACATTGCGGCCTACGCTGATTAAGGAAATTTCAACAGTTCCAAACGTGAAAGAAGCTTTCTGAGAAACTGCTTTCCGATCAGTAAGTAAATCTCACAGACTTACACCTTAGACCTCAGGAAGCAGTTTGCTAACACTCTTTTGGTGGAAACTGCAAAGTGATATTTGGGAGGCCAAAGGGGCCCATGGTGAAAAAGGAAATATCCTCACATAATAACTAGAGAGAGGCTTTCTGAGAGATTGCTTTCTGATGTGTGACTTCATCACAGAGAATTCCACCCTTCCCTTCTTGGAACAGTTTGCTAACACTGTTGTCGTGGATTCTCCAAAGTGATATTTGGGAGCTCATTGAGGGCTATGGTGAAAAAGTATATATCCTCAGATTAAAACTGGAATGAAGCCTTCTGGGAACTCCATTGCCACGTGTGAATGCAACTCACAGAGTTACACGTTTCTCTTCAGTGATCAGTTTGTTAACACTGTTTTCTGGAAATCTGCAATTAGATACTTCATATCGCAATGAACCTTACGGTGACAAAGGAAGTATACTCAGATGAAAACCAGAAAGAAGCGTTCTGAGAAACCTCTTCGTGATATGTGAATTCATCTCACAGAGTTTCACTTATGTGTCGTGGAGCAGTCCATTAAGACTGTCTTTGAGGAACTTGAGAAGGGCTTCTTTGGATCGCATTCAGGCCTACGCTGATAAAGGAAATTTCATCAGTTCAAAACGTGAAAGAAGCTTTCTGAGAAACTCCTTTCTGATCAGTGAGTTCATCTCACAGACTTAAAACTTAGACCTCAAGAAGCAGTTTTTTAACACTCTTTTCGTGGAAACGGCAAAGTGATATTTGGGAGCCCATAGGGTCCCATAGTGGAAAAGGAAAAATCCTCAAATAATAACTAGAGAGAAGGTTTCTGAGAGATTGCTTTCTGATGTGTGGCTTCATCACTTAGCTTTCCACCATTCCCTTCTTGGAACAGTTTGCTAACACTGTTGTCGTGGATTCTGCAAAGTGATATGTGGGAGCCCATAGGGGCCCATGTTGAAAAAAGAAGTATCCTCACATAAGAACTAGAGAGAAGCGTTCTGACAGACTGCTTTCTGATATGTGACTTCATCATGCAGAGTTCCACCCTTCCCTTCTTGGAACAGTTTGCTATAACTGTTTTTGTGGATTCTGCAAAGTGATATTTGGGAGCTCCTTGAGGGCTATGGTGAAAAAGGAAATATCCTCAGATTAAAACTTGAAAGAAGCCTTCTAAAAAACTGCATTGTCATTTGTGAATGCAACTCACAGAGTTACACGTTTCTCTTCAGCGATCAGTTTGTTAACACAGTTTTCTGGATATCTGCAATGAGATACTTCATAGCGCAATGAAGCTTATGGTGATAAAGGAAATATCCTCAGATGAAAACTAGAAAGAAGCTCTCTTAGAAAATTATTGGTGATGTGTGAATTCATCTCACCGAGTTACACTTATGTTTCGTGGAGGAGTCCATTAACAGTGTCTTTGCGGAACGTGAGAAGGGCTTTTTTGTATCGCATTGAGGCCTATGCTGAAAAAGGAAATTTCATCAGCTCAAAAGGTGAAAGAAGCTTTCTGAGAAACTTCCTTCTGATCAGTGAGTTCATCTCACAATCTTACAATTTAGAACTCAGGAAGCAGTTTGCTACCACTCTTTTCTTGGAGACTGCAAAGTGATATTTGGGAGCTCATTGAGGCCCATGGTGAAAAAGGAAATAACCTCACTTAATAACTAGAGAGAAGCTTTCTGAGAGATTGTTTTCTGTTGTGTGACTTCATCCCACGGAGTTCCAACCTTCCCTTCTTTGAACAGTTTGCTAACACTGTTGTCCTGGATTGTGCAAAGTGATATTTGGGAGCCCATAGGGGGCCAGAGTGAACAAGGAAGTATCCTCACATAAAAACTAGAGAGAAGCTTTCTGAGAGATTGCTTTCTGACGTGTGACTTCATCACACAGAGTTCCACCCTTCCCTTCTTGGAACAGTTTGCAAACACTGTTGTCGTGGATTCTGCAAAGTGATATTTGGGAGCCCTTAGGGGCCCATGGTGAAAAAGGAAGTATCCTCACATAAAAGCTAGAGAGAAGCTTTCTGAGATATTGCTTTCGCATATGTGACTTCATCACACAGAGTTCCACCCTTCCCTTCTTGGAACAGATTGCTAACACTGTGGTCGTGTATCCTGCAAAGAGATATTTGGGAGCTCATTGAGGGCTATGGTGAAAAAGGAAATATCCTCAGATTAAAACTGGAAGGCAGCCTTCTGAGAAACTGCATTGCCATATGTGAATGCAACTCACAGAGTTACACGTTTCCATTCAGTGATCAATTTGTTACCACAGTTTTCTGGAAATTTGCAATTGGATACTTCATAGCACAATGAAGCTTATGGTGACTAAGGAAATATCCTCAGATGAAAAGTAGAAAGAAGTTTTCCTAGAAACTTCTTGGTGATGTGTGAATTCATCTCACAGGGTTACACTTATGAATGGTGGAGCAGTCCATTAAAACTGTCTTTGAGGAACCTGAGAAAGGCTTCTTTGGATCGCATTGAGGCCTACGCTGATAAAGGATCTTTCATCAGTTCCAAACGTGAAAGAAGCTTTCTGAGAAACTTCGTTCTGATCAGTGATTTCACCTCACAGACTTACAACTTAGACCTCAGGAAGCAGTTTGCTAACACTCTTTTCGTGGAAACTGCAAAGTGATATTAGGGAGCTCATAGGGGCCCATGGTGAAAAAGGAATATCCTCACATAATAACTAGAGAGAAGCTTTCTGAGAGATTGCTTTCTTATGTGTGACTTCATCACACAGAGTTCCACCCTTCTCTTCTTGGAACAGTTTGCAAACACTGTTGTCGTGGATTCTGCAAAGTGATATTTGGGAGCCCGTAGGGGCCCATGGTGAAAAAGGGAATATCCTCACATAATAACTTGAAAGAAGCTTTCTGAGAGATTGCTTTCTGATGTGTGACTTCATCACACAGAGTTCCACCCTTCCCTTCTTGGAACAGTTTGATAACACTGTTGTCATGGATTCTGCAAAGTGATATTTGGGAGCTCATTGAGGGCTATGGTGAAAAAGGAAATATCCTCAGAATAAAACTGGAAAGAAGCCTTCTGAGAAACTGCATTGTCATGTGTGAATGCAACTCACAGAGTTACACGTTTCTCTTCAGTGATCAGTTTGTTAACAGTTTTCTGGAAATCTACAATTAGATACTTCATAGCGCAATGATGCTTACGGTGACAAAGGAAATATCCTCAGATGAAAACTAGAAGGAAGCTTTCTTTGAAACTGCTTGGTAAAGTGTGAATTCATCTCTCAGAGTTACACTTACATATCTTGGAGCAGTCCATTAACACTGTCTTTGAGGAACCTGAGAAGGGTTTCTTTGGATCGCCTTGAGGCCTACGCTGATAAAGGAAATTTCATCAGTTCAAAACGTGAAAGAAGCTTTCTGAGAAAGTTCTTTCTGATCAGTGAGTTCATCTCAGAGACTTACACCTTTGTCCTCAGGAGCAGTTTGCTAACATTCTTTCCGTGGAAACTGCAAAGAGATATTTGGGAGACCATAGTGGCCCATGGTGAACAAGGAAATATCCTCACATAATAACTAGAGAGAAGTTTCCTGAGAGATTCCTTTCTTACGTGTGCCTTCATCACAGAGAGTTCCTCCCTTCCCTTCTTGGAACAGTTTGCTAACACTGTTGTCATGGATTCTGCAAATTCATATTTGGGAGCTCATTGAGGGCTATGTTGAAAAAGGAAATATCCTCAGAATAAAACTGGAAAGAAGCCTTCTGAGAAACTGCATTGTCATGTGTGAATGCAACTCACAGAGTTACACGTTTTTCTTCAGCGACCTGTTTGTTAACACAGTTTTCTGGAAATCTGCAATTAGATACTTCATCGCGCAATGAAGCTTACGGTGACAAAGGAAATTTCCTCAGATGAAAAGTAGAAAGTAGCTCTCTTAGAAACTTTTTGGTGATGTGTCAATTCATCTCACAAAGTTACACTTATGTATCATGGAGCAGTCCATTAACACAGTCTTTGCGGATCCTGAGAAGGGCTTCTTTGGATCGCATTGAGGCCTACGCTGATAAAGGAAATTTCATCAGTTCAAAACGTGAAAGAAGCTTTCTGAGAAACTTCTTCCTCATCAGTGAGTTCATCTAACAGGCTTACAACTTAGACATCAGGAAGCAGTTTGCTACCACTCTTTTCATGGAAACTGCAAAGTGATATTTGGGAGCCCATAGGGGCCCATGGTGAAAAAGGAAATATCCTCACATAATAACTAGAGAGAAGCTTTCTGAGAGATTGCTTTCTGTAGTGTGACTTCATCACACAGAGTTCCACTCTTCCCCCCTTGGAACAGTTTGCTAACACTGTTGTCGTGGATCCTGCAAAGTGATATTTGGGACCCCTTAGGGGTCCATGGTGAAAGAAGAAATATCCTCACATAAAAACCAGAGAGAAGCTTTCTAAGAGATTGCTTTCTGAAATGTGACTTCATCACACATAGTTCCACCCTTCCCTTCTAGGATCAGTTTGCTAACACTGTTGTCATGGATTCTGCAAAATGATATTTGGGAGCTCAGTGAGGGCTATGGTGAAAAAGGAAATATCCTCTAATTAAAACAGGGAAGAAGCCTTCTGAGAAACTGCACTACCATGTGTGAATGCAACTCACAGTGTTACACGTTTCTTTTCAGTGATCAGTTTGTTAACACAGTTTTTTGGAAATCTGCAATGAGATCCTTCATAGTGCAATGAAGCTTACGGTGACAAAGGAAATATCCTCAAATGAAAAGTAGAACGAAGCTTTCTGAGAAACTTCTTGGTGATGTGTGAATTCATCTGACAAAGTTACACTTATGTTTCTGAGAGCAGTCCATTAACACTGTCTTTGAGGAACCAGAGAAGGGCTTCCTTGGATCGCATTGAGGACTACGCTGATAAAGGAAATTTAATCAGTTCAAAACGTGAAAGAAGCTTTCTGAGTAACTTCTTTCTGATTACTGAGTTCATCTCACAGGCTTACAACTTGGACCTCAGGAAGCAGTTTGCTAACACTCTTTTCGTGGAAACTGCAAAGTGATATTTGTGCACTCATAGATGCCCATGGTGAAATAGGAATTATCCTCACGTAATCACTAGAGAGAATCATTCTGAGAGATTGGTTTCTGATGTGTGATTTCATCACACAGAGTTCCACACTTCCCTTCTTGGAACAGTTTGCTAACACTGTTGTCATGGATTCTGCAATGTGATATTTGGGAGCCCATAGGGGCTCATGGTGAAAAAGGAATTATCCTCACATAATAAGTAGAGAGAAGCTTTCTGAGAGATTGCTTTCCGATAATGACTTCATCACCCAGAGTTCCACCCTTCCCTTCTTGGTACAGTTTTATCACACTGTTGTCGTGGATTCTGCAAAGTTATATTTGGGAGCTCATTGAGGGCTCTGGTGAAAAAGGAAATATCCTCAGATTAAAACCGGAAAAAGCATTCTGAGAAACTGCATTGCCATGTTTGAATGCAACTCACAGAGTTACACGTTTCTCTTCAGTAATTAGTTTATTAACACAGTATTCTGGAAATCTGCATTAGATACTTCATAGCGCAATGAAGCTTACGGTGAAAAAGGAAATATTCTAAGATGAAAACTAGAAAGAAGCTTTCTTAGAAACTTCTTGGTGATGTGCGAATCCATCTCACAGAGTTACACTTATGTGTCGTGGAGCAGTCCATTAACACTGTCTTTGAGGGAACTGAGAAGGGCTTCTTTGGATCGCATTGAGGCTGACGCTGATAAAGGAAATTTCATCAGTTCAAAACGTGAAAGAAGCTTTCTGACAACCTTCTCTCTGATCAGTGAGTTCATCTCACTGATTTACGACTTAGACCTCAGGAAGCAGTTGGCTAACACTCTTTTCGAGGGAACTACAAAGTGGTATTTGGGAGGCCCTGGGGGCCCATGGTGAAAAGGAAATATCCTCACATAAGAACTAGAGAGAAGGTATCTGAGAGATTGCTTTCTGATGTGTGACTTCATCACACAGAGTTAAACCCTTCACTTCTTGGAACAGGTTGCTGAAACTGTTGTCGTGGATTCTGCAAAGTGATATTTGGGAGCCCATAGGGACCCATGGTGAAAAAGGAAGTATCCTCATATAATAACTAGAGAGAAGCTTTCTGAGAGATTGCTTTCTGATTTGTTATTTCATCACACAGAGTTCCACCTTTCCCTTCTTGGAACATTTGCTAACACTGTTGTCGTGGATTCTGCAAAATGACATTTGGGAGCTCTTTGAGGGCTATGGTGAAAAAGGAAATATCCTCAGATTAAAACTGGAAAGAAGCCTTCTGAGAAACTGCATTGCCATGTGTGAATGCAACTCACAGTTACTCGTTTCTCTTCAGTGATCAGTTTGTTAACACAGTTTTCTGGAAATCTGCAATTAGATACTTCATAGCACAATGAAGCTTATGGTGACAAAGGAAATATCCTCAGATGAAAACTAGAAAGAAGCTTTCTGAGAAACTTCTTGGTGATGTGTGAATTCATCTCACAGAGTTACACTTATGTTTCGTGGAGCAGTGCATTAACACTGTCTTTGAGGAACCTGAGAAGGGCGTCTTTGGATCGCATTGAGGCCTATGCTGATAAAGGAAATGTCATTAGTTCAAAACGTGAAAGAAGCTTTCTGAGAAACTTCTTTCTGATCAGTGAATTCATCTCATAGACTTACACCATAGACCTCAGGAAGCAGTTTGCTAACACTCTTTTCGGGGAAAGTGCAAAGTGATATTGACAGCCCATAGGGGCCCATGGGGAAAAAAGGAAATATCCTCACATAATAACTAGAGAGAAGCTTTCTGAGAGATTTCCTTATGATGTGTGACTTCATCACACAGAGTTCCACCCTTCCGTTCTTGGAACAGTTTGCTAACACTGTTGTCATGGATTCCGCAATGTGATATTTGGGATTCCATAGTGGCCCATGGCGAAAATGGAAGTATCCTCACATAAAAAGTAGAGAGGCTTTCTGAGAGATGTCTTTCGTATATGTGAATTCATCACACAGCTTTCCACCCATCCCTTCTAGGAACAGTTTGCTAACACTGTTTTCGTGCATTCTGAAAAGTGATATTTGGGAGCCCATAGGGACCCATGGTGAAAAAGGAAATATCCACACATAATAACTAGAGAGAAGCCTTTTGAGAGATTGATTTCTGATGTGTGACTTCATCACACAGAGTTCCACCCTTTCCTTCTTGGAACAGTTTGCTAACACTGTTGTCGTGGATTCTGCAACCTGATATTTGGGAGGTCATTGAGGGCTATGGTGAACAAGGAAATATCCTCAGCATAAAAATGGAAAGAAGCCTTCTGAGAAACTGCATTGCCATGTGTGAATGGAACTCACAGAGTTAGACGTTTCTCTTCAGTGATCAGTTTGTTAACACAGTTTTCTGGAAATCTGCAGTTAGATACTTCATAGCGCAATAAAGCTTACGGTGACAAAGGAAATTTCCTCAGATGAAAACTAGAAGGAAGCTTTCTTAGGAACTTCTTGGTGATGTGTGAATTCATCTCAAAGAGTTACACTTATGTATCGTGGAGCAGTCCATTAACACTGTCTTTGAGGAAACTGAGAAGTGTTTCTTTGGATCGCATTGAGGCCTACGCTGATAAAGGAAATTTCAACAGTTCAAAACGTGAAAGAAACTTTCTGAGAAACTTCTTTCTGATCAGTGAGTCCATCTCACAAATTTACACCTTAGACCTCAGGAAGCAGTTTGCTAACACTCTTTTCGTGGAAACTGCAAAGTGATATTTGGGAGCCCATAGGGAAACATGGTGAAAAAGGATATATCCTCACATAATAACTAGGGAGAAGCTTTCTGAGAGATTGCTTTCTGATGTGTGACTTCATCACACAGAGTTCGACCATTCTCTTCTTGGAACAGTTCGCTAACACTGTTGTCGTGGATTCTTCAAAGTGACATTTGGGAGCCCATAGGGGCCCATGGTGAAAAAGGAAGTATCCACACATAAAAATTAAAGAGAAGCTTTCTGAGAGATTGCTTTCCGATGTTTGACTTCATCACAGAGAGTTCCACCCTTCCCTTCTTGGAACACTTTGCGAATAGTGTTGTCGTGGTTTCCGCAAAGTGACATTTGGGAACTCATTGAGGGGTATGGTGAAAAAGGAAATATTATCAGCTTAAAAATGGAAACAAGCCTTCTGAGAAACTGCATTGTCATGTGTGAATGCAAATCACAGATTTACACGTTTCTCTTCAGTGATCAGTTTGTTAACACAGTTTTCTGGAACTCTGAAATTAGATACTTCATAGCGCAATAAAGCTTACGGTGACAAAGGAAATTTCCTCAGATGAAAACTAGAAAGAAGCTTCCTTAGAAACTTCTTGGTGATGTGTGAATTCATCTCACAGAGTTACACTTATGTATCATGGAGCAGTCCATTAACACTGTCTTAGAGGAACCTGAGAAGGTCTTCTTTGGATCGCATTGAGGCCTACGCTCATAAAGGAAATTTCATCAGTTCAAAACATGAAAGAAGCTTTCTGAGAAACTTCTTTCTAATCAGTGAGTTCATCTCAAAGACTTACACCTTAGACCTCATGAAGCAGTTTGCTAACACTCTTTTCGTGGAAAGTGCAAAGTGATATTTGGGAGCTCATTGAGGGCTATTTTGAAAAAGGAAATATCCTCAGATTAAAACTCGAAAGAAGCGTTCGGAGAAAGTGCATTGCCATGAGTGCATGTAACTCACAGAGTTACACGTTTCTCTTCAGCGATCAGTGTGTTAACACAGTTTTCTGGAAATCTGCAATTTGATACTTCATAGCGCAATGAAGCCTACGGTGAAAAAGGAAATATCCTCAGATGAAAAGTAGAAAGAAACGTTCTTGGAACTTCTTGGTGATGTGTGAATTCGTCTCACAGAGTTACACTTATGTTTCGTGGAGCAGTCCATTAACACTGTCTTTGAGGAACCTGAGAAGGGCTTCTTTGGATCGCATTGAGGCCTACGCTGATGAAGGAAGTTTCATCAGTTCAAAACGTGAAAGAATATTTCTGAGAAACTTCTTTCTGATCAGTGAGTTCATGTCACAGACTTACAACTTAAACCTCAGGAAGCAGTTTGCTCACACTCTTTTCGTGGAAATTGCAAAGTGATATTTGGGAGCCCATAGGGGCCCATGGTGAAAAAGGAGATATCCTCACATAATAACTAGAGAGAAGATTTTTGAGAGATTGCTTTCTGATGTGTGACTTCATCACCCAGATTTCCACCGTTCCCTTCTTGGAACACTTTGATAACAGTGTTCTCGTGGATTCAGAAAAGTGATATTTGGGAGTTCATTGAGGGCTATGGTGAAAAAGGAGATATCCTCACATAATAACTAGAGAGAAGCTTTCCGAGAGATTGCTTTCTGATGTGTGACTTCATCACACAGAGTTCCACCCTTCCCTTCTAGGAACAGTTTGCTAACACTGTTGTCGTGGATTATGTAAAGTGATATTTGGGAGCCCACAGGGGCCCATGGTGAAAAAGGAAGTATCCTCACATAATAACTATAGAGAAGCTTTCTGAGAGATTGCTTTCCGATATGTGACTTCATCAACCAGAGTTCCACCCTTCCCTTCTTGTAACAGTTTGCTAACACTGTTGTCGTGGATTCTGCAAAGTGATATTTGGGAGCCCATAGGGGCCCAGGGTGAAAAAGGAAGTATCCTCACATAAAAATTAGAGAAAAGCTTTTTGAGAGATTGTTTTGTGATGTGTGACTTCATCACACAGACTTCCACCCTTCCCTTCTTGGAACAGTGTGCTAACACTGTTGTACTGGATTATGAAGAGTCCTATTTGGGAGCCCATAGGGGCCCATGGTGAAAAAGGAAGTATCCTCACATAGAAACTAGAGAGAAACTTTCTAGAGATTGCTTTCTGATGTGTGACCTCATCACACAGATTTCCACCCTTCCCTTCTTGGAACAGTTTGATAACCCTGTTGTCGTAGATTCTGCAAAGTGATATTTAGGAGCTCATTGAGGGCTATGGTGAAAAAGGAAATATCCTCAGAATAAAACTGGAAAGAAGCCTTCTGAGAAAGTGCATTGCCATTTGTGAATGCAACTCACAGATTTACACTTCTCTCTTCAGTGATCAGTTTCGTAACACAGTTTTCTGGAAATCTGGAATTAGATACTTCATAGCGCAATGAAGCTTCCGGTGACAAAGGAAATATCCTCAGATGAAAACTAGAAAGAAGCTTTCTTTGAAACTTCTTGTTGATGTGTGAATTCATGTCACAGAGTTACACTTACGTTTCGTGGAGCAGTCCATTAACACTGTCTTGGAGGAACCTGAGAAGGGCTTCTTTGGATCGCATTGAGGCCTACGCAGATAATGGAAATTTCATCAGTTCAAAACGTGAAAGAAGCTTTCTGAGGAACGTCTTTCTGATCAGTGAGTTCATCTCACAGACTTTCAACTTAGACCTCAGGCAACAGTTTGCTAACACTCTTTTCGTTGAAACTGCAAAGTGATATTTGGGATCCCATAGGGGCCACGGTGAAAAAGGAAATATCCTCACATGATAACTAGAGAGAAGCTTTCGGAGAGATTGCTTTCTGATGTGTGACTTCATCACACAGAGTTCCACCCTTCTCTTCTTGGAACAGTTTGCTAACACTGTTGTCGTGGATTCTGCAACGTGATATTTCGGAGCCCATAGGGGCCCACTGTGAAAAAGGAAGTATCCTCACATAAAAATAAGAGAGAAGCTTTCTGAGAGATTGCTTTCGGATATGCGAGTTCATCTCACAGAGTTCCACCCTACCCTTCTTGGAACAGTTGGTTAACACTGTTGTCGTGGATCCTGCAAAGTGATATTTGGGAACACATTGAGGGCTTTGGTGAAAAAGGATATATACTCAGATTAAACCTGGAAAGAATCCTTCTGAGAAACTGCATTGCCATGTGTGAATGCAACTCACAGAGTTACACGTTTCTTTTCAGCGATCAGTTTGTTAACACAGTTTTCTGGAAATCTGCAATTAGATACTTCATATCGCAATGAAGCTTATGGTGAGAAATGAAATATCCTCACAAGAAAACTAGAAGGAAGCTTTCGTAGAAACTTCTTGGTGATGTGTGAATTCATCTTACAGGGTTACACTTAAGTTTCGTGGAGCAGTCCATTAACACTGTCTTTGAGGAGCCAGAGAAGTGCTTCTTTGGATCGCATTGAGGCCAACGCTGATAAAGGAAATTTCATCAGTTGAAAAAGTGTAAGAAGCTTTCTGAGAAACTTCTTTCGGATCAGTGAGCTCATCTCGCAGACTTACAACTTAGACCTCATTAAGCAGGTTGCTAACACTCTTATCGTGGAAACTGCAAAGTGATATTTGGGAGCCCTTAGGGGCAGATAGTGAAAAAGGAAATATCCTCACATAATAACTAGAGAGAAGCATTCTGGGAGATTTCTTTCTGATGTGTGACTTCATCACACAGAATTCCACCCTTCCCTTCTTGGAACAGTTTGCTAACACTGTTTTCGTGGATTCTGCAAAGTGATATTTGGGAGCCCCTAAGGGCCCATGGTGAAAATGGAAGTATCCTCACATAAAAACTAGAGAGAAGCTTTCTGAGAGATTGCTTTCTGTTGTGTGACTTCATCACACAGAGTTCAACCTTTCCCTTCTTGGAACAGTTTGCTAACACTGTTGTCGTGGATTCTGCAAAGTGATATTTGGGAGCTCATTGAGGGCTGTGAGAAACTGCATTGCCATTTGTGAATGCAACTCACCGAATTACACGTTTCTCATCAGTGATCAGTTTGTTAACACCGTTTTCTGGAAATCTGCAATTAGATACTTAATAGCGCAATGAAGCTGACGGTGACAAAGGAAATATCCTCAGAAGAAAACTAGAAAGAAGGTTTCTTAGAAACTTCTTGGTGCTGTGTGAATTCATCTGACAGAGTTACACTTATGTTTCGTGGAGCAGTCCATTAACACTGTCTTTGAGGAGCCTGAGAAAGGCTTCTTTGGATCGCATTGAGGCCTACGCTGATAAAGGAAATTTCATCAGTTCAGAACGTGAAAGAAGCTTTCTGAGAAACTTCTTTCTGTTCAGTGAGTTCATTTCACAGACTTACTACGTAGACCTGAGGAAGCAGTTTGCTAACACTCTTTTCGTGGAAACTGCAAAGTGATATTTGGGAGCCCTTAGGGACCCATGGTTGAAAAGGAAATATCCTCACATAATAACTAGAGAGAAGCTTTCTGAGAGATTGCTTTCTGATGTGTAACTTGGACACACAGAGATCCACACTTCCCTCTTGGAACAGTTTGCTAACACTGTTTTCGTGGATTCTGCAAAGTGATATTTGGGAGCCCTTAGGGGCCCATGGTGAAAAAGGAAATATTCTTACATAATAACTAGAGGGAAGCTTTCTGAGAGATTGCTTTCTGATGTGTGACTTCATCACACAGAGTTCCTCCCATCCCTTCTTGGAACAGTTTGCTAACAATGTTGTCGTGGATACTGCAAAGTGATATTTAGGAGCTCATTGAGGGCTACGGTGAAAAAGGAAATAACCTGAGATTGAAACTGGAAAGAAGCCTTCTGTGAAGCTGCATTGCCGTGTGTGAAAGCAACTCACAGAGTTACACGTTTCTCTTCAGTGATCAGTTTGGTAACACAGTTTTCTGGAAATCTGCAATTAGATACTTCAGAGCGCAATGAAGCTTACGGTGACGAAGGAAATATCCTCCGATGAAAACTAGAACGAAGCTTTCTTAGAAACTTCTTGGTGATGTGTGAATTCATCACACAGAGTTACACATATGTTTTGTACAACAGTCCATTAACACTGTCTTTGAGGAAAATGAGAAGGGCTTCTTTGCATCGCATTGAGGCCTACGCTTAGAAAGGAAATTTCATCACTTCAAAACGTCAAAGAAGCTTTCTGAGAAACTACTTTCTGATCAATGAATTCATCTCACAGACTTAGGAATTAGACCTCAGGAAGCAGATTGCTAACACTCTTGTCGTGGAACCTGCAAAGTGATATTTGGGAGCCCATAGTCGTCCATGGTGAAAAAGGAAATATCCCCACATAGTAACTAGAGAGAAGCTTTCTGAGAGATTGCTTTCTGATGTGTGACTTCATCACACAGGGTTCCAAACTTCCCTTCATGGAACAGTTTGCTAACACTGTTGTCGTGGATTCCGCAAAGCGATATTTGGGAGCTCACTGAAGGCAATGGTGAAAAAGGAAATATCCTGAGATTAAAAGTAGAAAGAAGCCTTCTGAGAAACTGCATTGCCATGTGTGAATGCAACTCATAGAGTTACACGTTTCACTTCAGTGATCAGTTTGTTAACACAGTTTTCTGGAAATCTGTAATGAGATACTTCATAGCGCAATGAAGCTTACGGTGACAAAGGAAATATCCTCAGATGAATACTGGAAAGAAGCTTTCCTAGAAACTTCGTGGTGATGTGTGAATTCATCTCACAGAGGTACACTTATGTTTCGTGGAGCAGTCTATTAACACTGTCTTTGACGAACCTGAGAAGGGCTTCTTTGGATCGCATTGAGGCCTACGATGAAAAAGGAAATTTCCTCAGTTCAAAACGTGAAAGAAGCTTTTGAGAAACCTCTTTTTGATCAGTGAGTTCATCTCACAGACTTGCAACTTAGACCTCAGGAAGCAGTTTGCTAACACTATTTCGTGGAAACTGCAAAGTGATATTTTGTAGCCCTTAGGGGCCCATGGTGAAAAAGGAAATATCCTCACATAATAACTAGAGAGAAGCTATCTGAGAGATTGGTTTCCGATATGTGACTTCATCACACAGAGTCCCACCCTTCCCTTCTTGGAACAGTTTGCTAACACTGTTATCGTGGATTCTGCAAAGTGATATTAGGGAGCCCATAGGGGCCCACGGTGAAAAAGGAAGTATCCTCACATAAAAACTAGGGAGAAGCTTTCTGAGAGATGGTTTTCTGATGTGTGACCTCATCACACAGTGTTCCAGCCTTCCCTTCTTGGAACAGTTTGCTAAATCTGTTGTCGTGGATTGTGCAAAGTTATATTTGGGAGCTCATTGAGGCCTATGGTGGAAAAGGAAATATCCTCAGATTAAAACTGGAAAGAAGCTTTCTGAGAAACTGCATTGCCATGTCTGAATGCAACTCACAGAGATACACCTTTCTCTTCAGTGATCAGTTTGTTAACACAGTTTTCTGGAAATATGCATTTAGATTCTTCATAGTGCAATGAACCTTATGGTGAGAAAGGAAATATCTTCAGATGAAAACTATAAAGAAGCTTTCTTAGAAACTTCTTGGTGATGTGTGGATTCATCTCACTGGGTTACACTTATGTTTCGTGGAGGAATCCATTAACAATGTCTTTGGCGAACCTGAGAAGGGCTTCTTTGGATCCCATTGAGTCCTAGGCTGATAAAGGAAATTTCATCATTTGAAAACGTGAAAGAAGCTTTTTGAGAAACTTCTTTCTGATCAGTGAGTTCATCTCACAGACTTACAACTTAGACCTCAGGAAACAGTTTGCTAACACTCTTCTCGTGGAAACTGCAAAATGATATTTGGGAGCCCCAAAGGGCCCATGGTGAAAAAGGAAATATCCTCACATAATAACTAGAGAGAAGGTTTCTGAGAGATTGCTTTCAGATGTGTGACTTCATCACACAGAGTTTCACACTTCCCTTTTTGGAACAGTTTGCTAACACTGTGGTCGTGGAGTCTGAGAAGTGATATTTCGGAACCCATAGGGGCCCATGGTGAGAAAAGAAATATCCTCACATAATAACTAGAGAGAAGCTTCCTGAGAGATTGCTTTCTGATGTGTGACTTCATCACACAGAGTTCCACCCTTCCCGTCTTGGAACACTTTGGTAACATTGTTGTCGTGGATTCTGCAAAGGGATATTTGGGAACTCATTGAGGGCTGTGGTGAAAAAGGAAATATCCTCAGATTAAAACTGGAAAGAAGCCTTGGGAGAAACTGCATTGCCATGTGTAAATGCAACTCAAAGATTTACACATTTCTCTTCAGTGATCAGTTTGTTAACACAGTTTTCTGGAAAACTGCAATTAGATTCTTGATAGTGCAATGAAGCTTACGGTGACAAAGGAAATATCCTCAGATGAAAACTAGAAGGAAGCTTTCTGAGAAACTTCTTGGTGATGTGTGAATTCATCCAACAGGGTTACACTCATGTTTCGTGGAGCAGTCCATTAACACTGTCTTTGAGAACCTGAAAAGGGCTTCCTTGGATCTCATTGACGCCTACGCTGACAAAGGAAATTTCATCAGTTCAAAACGTGAAAGAAGCTTTCTGAGAAACTTCTTTCTGATCCATGAGTTCATCTCACAGACTAACAACTCAAACCTCAGGAAGCAGTTTGCTAACACTATTTTCGTGGAAAGTGCAAAGTGATATTTGGGAGGCCATATGGGCCCATGGTGTAAAAGGAAGTATCCTCACATCATAACTAGAGAGAAGCTTTCTGCAAGATTGCTTTCTGATGTGTGACTTCATCGCATAGAGTTACACACTTCCCTTTTTGGAACAGTTTGCTAACACTGTTGTCGTGGATTCTGCAAAGTGATATTTGGGAGCCCATAGGGGCCCAGGGTGAAAAAGGAAGTATCCTCACATAAGAACTGGAGAGAAGCTTTCTGAGAGATTGCTTTCTGATGTGTGACTTCATCACACAGAGTTCCGCCCTTCCCTGCTTGGAACACTTTGCTAACACTGTTGTCGTGGATTCTGCAAAGTGATATTTGGGAGCTCCTTCAGGGCTATGGTGAAAAAGGAAATATCCTCAGATTAAAACTGGAAAGAAGCCTTCTGATTAACGGCACTGCCATGTGTGAATGCCACTCACAGTGTTACACGTCTCTCTTCAGTGATCAGTTTGTTAACACAGTTTTCTGAAAATCTGCAATTAGATACTTCATAGCACAATGTAGCTTACGGTGACAAAGGAAATATCCTCAGATGAAAACTAGAAATAATCTTTCTTAGAAACTTCTAGGTGATGTGAGAATTCATCTCACATAGTTACACTTCTGTTTCGTGGAGCAGTCCATTAACACTGTGTTTGAGGAACCTGAGAAGGGCTTCTTTGGATCCCATTGAGGCCGACACTGATAAAGGAAATTTCATCAGTTCAAAACGTGAAAGAAGCTTTCTGAGAAACTTCTTTCTGATCAGTGAGTTCATCTCACAGACTTACAACTTAGACCTCAAGAAGCAATTTGCTAACACTCTTTTCGTGGAAACTGCAAAGTGATATTTGGGAGCCCATAGGGGCCCATGGTGAAAAAGGAAATATCCTCACATAAAAACTAGAGAGAAGCTTTGTGAGAGATTGCTTTCTGATATGTGACTTCATCACACAGAGTTACACCCTTCCCTTCTTATAACAGTTTGCTAACTCTGTTGTGGTGGATTCTGCAAGGTGATATTTGGGAGCCCATAGGGGCCCATAGTGAAAAAGGAAGTATCCTCATATAATAACTACAGAGAAGCTTTCTGAAGGATTGCTGTCCAATATGTGACTTCACCACACAGAGTTGCACCCTTCCCTTCTTGGAACAGTTTGCTAACAATGTTGTCGTGGAATCTGCAAAGTGATATTTGGGAGCCCATAGGGGCCCAAGGTGAAAAAGCAAGTATCCTCAAATAAAAACTAGAGAGCAGCTTTCTGAGTCATTGCTGTCGGATATGTGACTTCATCAAACAAAGTTCCACCCTTCCCTTCTTGTCACAGTTTGCTAACACTGCTGTCGTGGATTCTGCAAAGTGATATTTGTTAGCCCATAGGGGCCCACGGTCAAAAATGAAGTATCCTCACATAAAAACTAGAGAGAAGCTTTTTGAGATATTGCTTTCTGATATGTGACTTCATCACACAGAGTTCCACCCTCCCATCTTGGAACAGTTTGCTAAAACTGTTTTCATGGATTCTTCAAAGTGATATTTGGGAGCTCATTGAGGGCTATGGTGAAAAAGGAAATATCCTCAGATTAAAAGTGGAAAGAAACCTTCTGAGAAACTGCATTGCCATGTGTGAATGCAATTGACAGAGTTAAACGTTTCTCTTCAGTGATCAGTTTGTTAACACAGTTTTCTGGAAATCTGCAATTAGATACTTCATAGCACAATGAAGCTTACGGTGACAAAGAAAATATTCTCAGATGAAAACTAGAAAGAAGCTTTACTAGAAACTTCTTGGCGATGTCTGAATTCATCTCACAGAGTTACACTTATGTTTCGTGGAGCAGTCCATTAACACTGTCTTTGAGCAACCTGAGAAGGGCTTCTTTGGATCGCATTGAGGCCTACGCTGATAAAGGAAATTTCATCAGTTCAAAACGTGAAAGAACCTTTCTGAGAAACTTCTTTCTGATTAGTGAGTTCATGTCACAGACCTACATCTTAGACCTCAGGAAGCAGTTTCCTAACACTCTTTTCCGGAAACTGCAACGGGATATTTGGGAGCCAAGAGGGCCCAGGGTGAAAAAGGAAGTATCCTCAAATAAAAACCAGAGAGAAGCTTTCTGTGAGCTTGCTTTCTTGTGTGTGACTTCATCAAACAGAATTCCAACCTTCCCTTCTTGGAACATTTTGCTAACACTGTTGTGGTGGATTCTGCAAAGTGATATTTGGGAGCTCATTGAGGGCTATGGTGAAAAAGGAAATCTCCTCAGATTAAAACTGGAAAGAAGCCTTCTGAGAAACTGCATTGCCATGTGTGAATGCAACTCACAGAGTTACACGTTTCTCTTCAGTGACCAGTTTGTTAACAAGTTTTCTGGAAATCTGCAGTTAGATGATTCATAGCGTAATGAAGCTTACGGTTACAAAGGAAATATCCTCAGATGAAAACTAGAAAGAAGCTTTCTTAGAAACTTCTTGGTGATGTGTGAATTCATCTCACACAGTTACACTTATGTTTCGTGGAGCAGTCCATTAACACTGTCTTTGAGGAAACTGAGAAGGGCTTCTTTGGATCCCATTGAGGCCTACGCTGATAAAGGAAATTTCATCAGTTCGCAACGTGAAAGAAGCTTTCTGAGAAACTTCTCTCTGATCACTGAGTTCATCTCACAGGCTTGCAACTTAGACCTCAGGAAGCAGTTTGCTAACAGTCTTTTCGTGGAAACTGCAAAGTGATATTTGGGTGCCCCTAGGGGCCCATGGTGAAAAAGGAAATATCCTCACACAAGAACTCGATAGAAGTTTTCTGAGAGCTTGCTTTCTGATGTATGCGTTCATCACAGAGAGTTCCGCCCTCCCTTCTTGGAACAGTTTGCTAACACTGTTTTCGTGGATTCTGCAAAGTGATATTTGGGAGCTCATTGAGAGCTATGGTGAAAAAGGAAATATCCTCAGATTAAAACTGGAAAGAAGCCTTCTGAGAAAGTGCATTGCCGTGTGTGAATGCAACTCACAGAGTTACAAGTTTCTCTTCAGTGATCAATTTGTTAACACAGTTTTCTGGAAATCTGCAATTAGATACTTCATAGGGCAATGAAGCTTACAGGGACAAAGGAAATATCCTCAGATGAAAACCAGAAAGAATCTTTCTTAGAAACTTCTTGGTGATGTGTGAATTCAACTCAGAGAGTTACACTTTTGTTTCGTGGAGCAGTCCGTTAACACTGTCTATGGGGAACCTGAGCAGAGCTTCTTTGGATCGCATTGAGGCCTACGCTAATAAAGGAAATTTCATCAGTTCAAAACGTGAAAGAAGCTTTCTGAGATACTCCTTTCTGATCAGTGAGTGCATCTCACAGAATTACAACTTAGACCTCAGGAAGCAGTTTGCTAACACTATTTTCGTCGAAACTGCAAAGTGATATTTGGGCGCCCATTGGGGCCCATGCTGAAAAAGGAAATATCCTCACATAATAACTAGAGAGAAACTTTCTGAGAGATTGCTTTCTGATGTGTGACTTCATCACACAGAGTTTAACCCTTCCCTTCTTGGAACAGTTTCCTAACACTGTTGTCGAGGATTCTGCAAAGAGATATTTGGGAGCCGATAGGGGCCCAGGGTGAAAAAGGAAATATAGTCACATAAAAACTAGAGAGAAGCTTTCTGAGAGATTGCTTTTGGATATGTGACTTCATCACACAGAGTTCCACCCTTCCTTTCTTGGAGCAGTTTGCTAACACTGTTGGCGTGGATTCTCCAAAGTGATATTTGGGAGCCCATTGAGGCCTAAGGTGAAAAATCATATATCCCCAGATTAAAACTGGAAAGAAGCCTTCTGAGAAACTGCATTGCCATGTGTGAATGCAACTCACAGAGTTACACGTTTCTCTTCAGTGATCAGTTTGTTAACACAGTTTTCTGGAAATCTGCAATTAGATACTTCATAGCGCAATGAAGCTTACGTTGACAAAGGAAATATTCTCAGATGAATACTAGGTAGAAGCGTTCTGAGAAACTTTCAGCGTTCTGAGAAGCTTTCTGAGAAACTTCTTTCTTATCAGTGAGTTCATCTCACAGACTTACACCTTTGACCTCAGGAAACAGTTTGCTTACCCTCTCTTCGTGGAAACTGAAAAGTGATATTTGGGAGCCCATAGGGCCCCATGATGAAAAGGAAATATCCTCACATATTAAATAGAGAGAAGCTTTCTGAGAGATTAGTTTCTGATGTGTGACTTCATCACACAGAGATCCACCCTTCCCTTCTTGGAACAGTTTGCTAACACTCTTTCTTTTTTTGTTTGGTTTGTTTTATTTTTTTTTGTCTTTTTGTTTTGTTTTGTTTTTTGTTTTTTTTAATTATACTTTAAGTTCTAGGGTACATGTGCATAACGTGCAGGTTTGTTACATATGTATTCTTATGCCATGTTGGTGTGCTGCACCCATCAACTCGTCAGCACCCATCAATTCATCATTTATATCATGTATAACTCCCCAATGAATCCCTCCCTCCTCCCCCCTCCCCATGATAGGCCCCAGTGTGTGATGATCACCTTCCCGAGTCCAAGTGATCTCATTGTTCAGTTCCCACCTATGAGTGAGAACATGCGGTGTTTGGTTTTCTCTTCTTGTGATAATTTGCTAAGAATGATGGTTTCCAGCTGCATCCATGTCTCTACAAAGGACGCAAAGTCATCCTTTTTTATGGCTGCATAGTATTCCATGGTGTATATGTGCCACATTTTCTTAATCCAGTCTGTCACAGATGGACATTTGGGTTGATTCCAAGTCTTTGCTATTGTGAATAGTGCCGCAATAAACATACGTGTGCATGTGTCTTTGTAGTAGAATAATTTATAATCCTTTGGGTATATACCCAGTAGTGGGATGGCTGGGTCATATGGTACATCTAGTTCTAGATCCTTGAGGAATTGCCATACTGTTTTCCATAATGGTTGAACTAGATTACAATCCCATCAACAGTGTAAAAGCGTTCCTATTTCTCCACATCCTCTCCAACACCTGTTGTTTCCTGACTTCTTAATGATTGCCATTCTAACTGGTGTGACATGGTATCTCATTGTGGTTTTGATTTGCATTTCTCTGATGGCGAGTGATGATGAGCATTTTTTCATGTGTCTGTTGGCTGTATGAATGTCTTCTTTTGAGAAATGTCTGTTCATATCCTTTGCCCACTTTTTGATGGGGTTGTTTGCTTTTTTCTTGTATATTTGTTTGAGTTGTTTGTAGGTTCTGGATATTAGCCCTTTGTCAGATGAGTAGGTTGCAAAAATTTTCTCCCATTCTGTAGGTTGCCTATTCACTCTGATGGTAGTTTCTTTTGCTGTGCAAAAGCTCTTTAGTTTAATTAGATCCCATTTGTCAATTTTGGCTTTTGCTGCCGTTGCTTTTGGTGTTTTAGACATGAAGTCCTTGCCCATGCCTATGTCCTGAATGGTACTACCTAGATTTTCTTCTAGGGTTTTTATGGTATTAGGTCTAACACTTAAGTCTCTAATCCATCTTGAATTAATCTTCGTATAAGGGGTAAGGAAAGGATCCAGTTTCAGCTTTCTACTTATGGCTAGCCAATTTTCCCAGCACCATTTATTAAATAGGGAATCCTTTCCCCATTTCTTGTTTCTCTCAGGTTTGTCAAAGATCAGATGGCTGTAGATGTGCGGTATTATTTCTGAGGACTCTGTTCGGTTCCATTGGTCTATATCTCTGTTTTGGTACCAGTACCATGCTGTTTTGGTTACTGTAGCCTTGTAGTATTGTTTGAAGTCAGGTAGCGTGACACCTCCAGCTTTGTCCTTTTGACTTAGGATTGTCTTGGCAATGCGGGCTCTTTTTTGGTTCCATATGAACTTTAAAGCAGTTTTTTCCAATTCTGTGAAGAAACTCATTGGTAGCTTGATGGGGATGGCATTGAATCTATAAATAACCTTGAGCAGTATGGCCATTTTCACGATATTGATTCTTCCTATCCATGGGCATGGTATGTTCTTCCATTTGTTTGTGTCCTCTTTGATTTCACTGAGCAGTGGTTTGTAGTTCTCCTTGAAGAGGTCCTTGACATCCCTTGTAAGTTGGATTCCTAGGTATTTGATTCTCTTTGAAGCAATTGTGAATGGAAGTTCATTCCTGATTTGGCTCTCTGCTTGTCTGTTACTGGTGTATAAGAATGCTTGTGATTTTTGCACATTAATTTTGTATCCTGAGACTTTGCTGAATTTGCTTATCAGCTTAAGGAGATTTTGGGTTGAGACAATGGGGTTTTCTAAATATACAATCATGTCATCTGCAAACAGGGACAATTTGACTTCTTCTTTTCCTAACTGGATACCCTTGATTTCTTTCTCTTGCCTGATTGCCCTAGCCAGAACTTCCAAGACTATGTTGAATAGGATTGGTGAGAGAGGTCATCCCTGTCTTGTGCCCGTTTTCAAAGGGAATTTTTCCTGTTTTTGCCCATTCAGAATGATATTAGCTGTGGGTTTGTCTTAAATAGCTCTTATTATTTTGAGGTACGTTCCATCAATACCGAATTTATTGAGCGTTTTTAGCATGAAGGGCTGTTGAATTTTCTCAAAAGCCTTTTCTGCATCTATTGAGATAATCATGTGGTTCTTGTCTTTGGTTCTGTTTATATGCTGGATTACGTTTATTGATTTGCGAATGTTGAACCAGCCTTGCATCCCGGGGATGAAGCCCACTTGATCATGGTGGATAAGCTTTCTGATGTGCTGCTGAATCCGGTTTGCCAGTATTTTATTGAGAATTTTTGCATCGATGTTCATCAGGGATATTGGTCTAAAATTCTCTTTTTTTGTTGTGTCTCTGCCAGGCTTTGGTATCAGGATGATGTTGGCCTCATAAAATGAGTTCGGGAGGATTCCCTCTTTTTCTATTGCTTGGAATAGTTTCAGAAGGAATGGTACCAGCTCCTCCTTGTACCTCTGGTAGAATTCAGCTGTGAATCCATCTGGTCCTGGACTTTTTTTGGTGGGTAGGCTATTAATTGTTGCCTCAAATTCAGAGTCTGCTATTGGTCTATTCAGGGATTCCACTTCTTCCTGGTTTAGCCTTGGGAGAGTGTAAGTGTCCAGGAAATTATCCATTTCTTCTAGATTTTCTAGTTGATTTGCGTAAAGGCGTTTATAGTATTCTCTGATGGTTGTTTGTATTTCTGTGGGGTCGGTGGTGATATCCCCTTTATCATTTTTTATTGCGTCTATTTGATTCCTTTCTCTTTTCTTCTTTATTAGTCTTGCTAGCGGTCTGTCAATTTTGTTGATCTTTTCAAAAAACCAACTCCTGGATTCATTGATTTTTTGGAGGGTTTTTTGTGTCTCTATCTCCTTCAGTTCTGCTCTGATCTTAGTTATTTCTTGCCTTCTGCTAGCTTTTGAATGTGTTTGCTCTTGCCTCTCTACTTCTTTTCATTGTGATGTTAGAGTGTCAATTTTAGATCTTTCCTGCTTTCTCTTGTGGGCATTTAGTGCTATAAATTTCCCTCTACACACTGCTTTAAATGTGTCCCAGAGATTCTGGTATGTTGTATCTTTGTTCTCATTGGTTTCAAAGAACATCTTTATTTCTGCTTTCATTTCGTTCTGTACCCAGTAGTCATTCAGGAGCAGGTTGTTCAGTTTCCATGCAGCTGAGTGGTTTTGATTGAGTTTCTTAGTCCTGAGTTCTAGTTTGATTGCACTGTGGTCTGAGAGACAGTTTGTTATAATTTCTGTTCTTTTACATTTGCTGAGGAGTGCTTTACTTCCAATTATGTGGTCAATTTTGGAATAAGTGCGATGTGGTGCTGAGAAGAATGTATATTCTGTTGATTTGGGGTGGAGAGTTCTATAGATGTCTATTAGGTCCGCTTCGTGCAGTGATGAGTTCAATTCCTGGATATCCTTGTTAACTTTCTGTCTGGTTGATCTGTCTAATGTTGACAGTGGAGTGTTGAAGTCTCCCATTATTATTGTATGGGAGTCTAAGTCTCTTTGTAAGTCTCCAAGGACTTGCTTTATGAATCTGGGTGCTCCTGTACTGGGTGCATATATATTTAGGAGGGTTAGCTCTTCCTGTTGAATTGATCCCTTTACCATTATGTAATGGCCTTTTTGTCTCTTTTGATCTTTGATGGTTTAAAGTCTGTTTTATCAGAGACTAGGATTGCAACCCCTGCTTTTTTTTGTTCTCCATTTGCATGGTAAATCTTCCTCCATCCCTTTATTTTGAGCCTATGTATGTCTCTGCATGTGAGATGGTTTTCCTGAATTATCCTCACATAATAACTAGAGAGAAGCTTTTTGAGAGATTGTTTTCTGATGTGTGACTTCATCACACAGAGTTCCACCCTTCCCTTCTTGGAACAGTTTGCTAACACTGTTGTCGTGGATTCTGCAAAGTGATATTTGGGAGCTCATTGAGGGCTGTGGTGAAAAAGGAAATATCCTCAGATTAAACCTGGAAAAAGCCTTCTGAGAAACTGCATTGCCATGTGTGAATGCAACTCACAGAGTTACACGTTTCTCTTCAGTGATCAGTTTGTTAACACAGTTTTCTGGAAATCTGCAATTATATACTTCATAGCGCATTGAAGCTTACGTTGACAAAGGAAATATCCTCAGATGAAAACTAGAAAGAAGCTTTCTGAGAAACTTCGTGGTGACGTGTGAATTCATCTCAAAGAGTTACACTTATGTTTCGTGGAAGAGTTCATTAACACTGTCTTTGAGATATCTGAGAAGAGCTTCTTTGAATCAAATTGAGCCCTACGCTGATAAAGGACATTTCATCAGTTCAAAACGCGAAAGAAGCTTTCTGAGAAACTTCTTTCTCATCAGTGAGTTCGTCTCACCGACTTACAACTTAGTCCTCAGGAAGCAGTTTCCTAACACTCTTTTCGTGGAAACTGCAGAGTGATATTTGGGAGCCCATAGGGGCCCATGGTGAAAAAGGAATTATCCTCACATAAAAACTAGAGAGAATCTTTCTGAGAGATTGAATTCGGATATGTGACTTCATCACACAGAGTTCCACCCTTCCCGTCTTGGAACAGTTTGCGAACACTGTTGTCGTGGATTCTGCAAAGTGATATTTAGGAGCTCATTGAGGGCTATGGTGAAAAAGGAAATATCCTCAGATTAAAACTGGAAAGAAGCCTTCTGAGAATGTGCATTGCCATGTGTGAATGCAACTCACAGAGTGACACGTTTCTCTTCAGTGATCAGTTTGTTAACACAGTTTTCTGGAAATCTGGAATTAGATACTTCATATCGCAATGAAGCTTACGGTGACAAAAGAAATATCCTCAGATGAAAACTAGAAAGAACCTTTCTGAGAAACTTCTTGGTGATGTCTGAATTCATCTCACAGAGTTATACTTATGTTTCGTGGAGCAGTCCATTAACACTGTCTTTGAGGAACCAGAGAAGGGTTTCTTTGGTTCGCATTGAGGTCTACGATGATAATGGAAATTTCATCAGTTCAAAACGTGAAAGAAGCTTTCTGAGGAACTTCTTTCTGATCAGTGAGTTCATCTCACAGACTTTCAACTTAGAACTCAGGAAACAGTTTGCTAATACTCTTTTCGTTGAAACTGCAAAGTGATATTTGGGAGCCCATAGGGGCCATGGTGAAAAAGGAAATATCCTCACATGATAACTAGAGAGAAGCTTTCTGAGAGATTTCCTTCTGATATGTGATTTCATCACACAGAGTTCCACACTTCCAGTCTTGGAACTGTTTGGTAACACTGTTGTCGTGGATTCTGCAATGTGATATTTGGGAGCCCATAGGGACCCATGGTCAAAAAGGAAGTATCCTCACATAATAACTACAGAGAAGCTTTCTGAGAGATTGCTTTCTGATATGTGATTTCATCACACAGGGTTCCACCCTTCCCTTCTTGGAACAATTTGATAACACTATTGTCGTGGATTCTGCAAAGTGATATTTGGGAGCTCATTGAGGGCTAGGGTGAAAAAGGAAATATCCTCAGATTAAAACTGGAAAGAAGCCTTCTGTGAAACTGCATTGCCATGTGTGAATGCATCTCACAGGGTTACACGTTTCTCCTCAGTGATCAGTTTGTTAACGCAGTTTTCTAGAAATCTGCAATTAGATATTTCACAGCGCAACGAGGCTTACGGTGACAAAGGAACTATCCTCAGATTAAAATTAGAAAGAAGCTTTCTTAGAAATTTCTTTCTGATGTGTGAATTCATCTCACAGAGTTACACTTATGTTTCATTGAGCAGTCCATTAACACTGTCTTTGATGAACCTGAGAAGGGCTTATTTGAATCGCATTGAGGCCTACGCTGATACAGGAAATTTCATCAGTTCAAAACGTGAAAGAAGCTTTCTGAGAAACTTCTTTCTGATCAGTGAGTTCATCTCACAGACTTTCAACTTAGAAATCAGGAAACAGTTTGCTAACAATCTTTTCATAGAAATTGCACAGTGATATTTGGGAGCCCTTAGGGGCCCATGGTGAAAAAGTAATTATCCTCACCTAATAACTAGAGAGAAGCTTTCTGAGAGATTGCTTTCTGATGTGTGACTTCATCACACAGCGTTCCATCCTTCCAGTGTTTGAACAGTTTGGTAACACTGTTGTCGTGCATTCTGCAAAGTGATATTTGGTAGCCCTTTGGGGCCCATGGTGAAAACGGAAGTATCCTCACATAAAAACTAGAGAGAAGCTTTCTGAGAGATTGCTTTCGCATGTGTGAATTCATCACACAGAGTTCCACCCTACCCTTCTTGGAACAGTTTGATAACACTGTTGTCGTGGATTCTGCAAACTGATATTTTGGAACTGATTGAGGGCTATGGTGAAAAAGGAAATATCCTCAGATTAAAACTGGATAGAAGTCTTCTGAGAAACTGCATTGCCATGTGTGAATGCAACTCACAGAGTTACACGTTTCTCTTCAGTGATCAGTTTGTTAAAACAGTTTTCTGCAAATCTGCAATTAGATGCTTCATCGTGCAATGAAGCTTACGGTGACAAGGGAAATATCCACAGATGAAACTAGAAAGATGCTTTCTGAGAGTCTTCTTGGTGATGTGTGAAATCATCTCACAGAGTTACACTTATGTTTCGTGGAGCAGTCTGTTAACACTGTCTTTAAGGAACCTGACAAGGGCTTCTTTGGATCGCATTGACGCCTACGCTGATAGACGAAAATTCATCAGTTGAAAACGTTAAAGAAGCTTTCTGAGAATCTTCTTTCTGATCAGTAAGTTCACCTCACAGACTTACAACTTACACCTCAGGAAACAGTTTGCTAACAATATTTTCGTGGAAACTGAAAAGTGATATTAGGGAGCCAATAGGCGCTAATGGTGGAAAAGGAAATATCTTCACATAATAACTAGAGAGAAGATTTCTGAGATATTGCATTATGATGTGTGACCTCATCACACAGAGTTCCACCCTTCCCTTTTGGAACAGTTTGCTAACACTGTTGTCGTGGATTCTGCAAAGCGATATTTGGAAGCCCATAGGGGACCAGGGTGAAAAAGGAAGTATCCTCACATAAAAATTAGAGAGAAGCTTTCTCAGAGATTTCTTTCTGATGTGTGACTTCATCACACATAGTTCCACCCTTCCCTTCTTGGAAGAGTTTTCTAACACTGTTGTCGTGGATTCTGAAAAGTGCTATTTGGGAGCCCTCAGGGGCCCATGCTGAGAAAGGAAGTATCCTCACATAAAAACTAGAGAGAAGCTTTCTGAGAGATTGTTTTCTGATGTGTGACCTCATCACACAGAGTTCCACCCTTCCCTTCTTGGAACAGTTTGCTAACACTGTTGTCGTGGATTCTGCAAAGTGATATTTGGGTGAACTTAGGGGCCCATGGTGAAAAAGGAAGTATCCTCACATAATAACTAGAGAGAAGCTTTTTGAGAGATTGCTTTCTGATGTGTGACTTCATCACACAGAGTTTCACCCTTCCCTTCTTGGAACAGTTTGCTAAGACTGTTGTCGTGGATTCTGCAATGTGATATTTGGGAGAACTTAGGGGCCCATGGTGAAAAAGGAAGAATCCTCACATAAAAGGTAGAGAGTAGCTTTCTGAGAGATTGCTTTCTGGTATGTGACTTCATCACACAGAGTTCCACACTTCTCTTCTCGGAAGAGTTTGATAACACCGTTGTCGTGGATTCTGCAAAGTGATATTGGAGAGCTCATTGAGGGCTATGGTGAAAAAGGAAATATCGTCACATAAAAACTAGAGAGAAGCTTCCTGGGAGATTCCTTTCTTACGTGTGACTTCATCACAGAGAGTTCCTCCCTTCCCTTCTTGGAAGAGATTGGTAACACTGTTGTCGTGGATTTTGCAAAGTGATATTTGGGAGCTCATGAGGGCTATGGTGAAAAAGGAAATATCCTCTGATGAAAACTAGAAAGAAGCTTTCTTTGAAACTGCTTGGTAATGTGTGAATTCATCCCTCAGAGTCACACTTACATATCTTGGAACAGTCCATTAACACTGTCTTTGAGGAACCTGAAAAGGGTTTCTTTGGATCGCATTGAGGCCTACGCTGATAAAGGAAATTTCATCACATTAAAACGCGAAAGAAGCTTTCTGAGAAACTTCTTTCTGATCAGTGAGTTCATCTCACAGACTTACAGCTTAGTCCTCAGGAAGCAGATTGCTAACATTCTTTTCGTGGAAACTGCAAAATGATATTTGGGAGCCCATAGGGGCCCAAGGTGCAAAAGGAAATATCCTCATATAATAACTAGAAAGAAGCTTTCTGAGAGATTGCTTTCTGATGTGTGACTTCATGACACAGAGATCCACCCTTGCCTTCTTGGAAGAGTTTGCTAACACTGTTGTCGTGGAATCAGCAAAGTGATATATTTGAGCTCATTGAGGGCAATGGTGAAAAAGGAAATATCCTCAGATTAAAACTGGAAAGAAGCCTCCTGAGAAACCGCATTGCCATGTGTGAATGCAACTCACAGCGTTACACGTTTCTCTTCAGTGATCAGTTTGTTAACACAGTTTTCTGGAAATCTGGAATTAGATACTTCATAGCAGAATGAAGCTTACTTTGAAAAAGGAAATATCCTCAGATGAAAACTAGAAATAAGCTTTCTGAGAAACTTCTTGGTGATGTGTGAAATCATCTCACAGAGCTACAATTATGTTTCGTGGAACAGTCCATTAGCACTGTCGTTGAGAAATCTGAGAAGGGCTTCTTTGGATCGCATTGAGGCCTACACAGCTCAAGGAAAATTCATCAGTTCAAAACGTGAAAGAAACTTTCTGAGAAATTACTTTCTGAAGAGTGAGTTCATTAAACAGACTTACAACTTAGACCTCAGGAAGCAGTGTGCAAACACTATTTTCTTGGAAACTGCAAAGTGATATTTGGGAGCCAAAAAGGGGCAATGATGAAATAGGAAATATCCTTACATAATAACTAGAGAGAAGCCTTCTGAGAGATTGCTTTCTGATGTGTGACTTCATCACACAGAGTTCCACCCTTCCCTTCTTGGAACAGATTGCTAACCCTGTTGTCGTGGATTCTGCAAAGTGATATTTGGGAGCCCATACGGGCCGATGGTGAAAAAGCAAGTATCCTCACATAATAAGCAGAGAGAAGCTTTCTGAGAGATTGCTTTCTGAAATGTGACTTCATCACAAAGAGTTCCAGCCTTCCCTTCTTGGAACAGTTTGTTAACACTGTTGTCGTGGTTTCTGCAAGGTGATATTTGGGAGCTCATTGAGGGCTATGGTGAAAAGGAAATATCCTCAGATTAAACCTAGAAGGAAGCCTTCTGAGAAAGTGGATTGCCATGTGTGAATGCAGCTCACAGCGTTACACGTTTCTCTTCAGTGATCAGTTTGTTAACACAGTTTGCTGGAAATCTGCAATGAGATACTTCATAGCGCAATGAAGCTTACGGTAACAAAGGAAATATCCTCAGATGAAAACTAGAAAGAAGCTTTCCTAGAAACTTCTTGGTGATGTGTGAATTCATCTCACAGAGTTACACTGATGGTTGGTGGAGCAGTCCATTAACACTGTCTTTGAGGAAACTGAGAAGGGTTTCCTTGGATCGCATTGAGGCCTACAATGATAAAGGAAATTTCATCAGTTCAAAACGTGAAAGCAGCTTTCTGAGAAACTTCTTTCGGATCAGTGAGTTCATCTCACAGACTTACAACTTAGACTTCAGGAAGCAGTTTGCTAATACTCTTTTCGTGGAAACTGCAAAGTGATATTTGGGAGCCCATAGGGGCCGATGTGAAAAAGGAAATGTCCTCACATAATAACTAGAGAGAAGCTTTCTGAGAGATTGCTTTCTGATGTGTGATTTCATCACACAGAGTTCCACCCTTCCCTTCTGGAACAGTTTGCTAACACTGTTGTCGTGGATTCTGCAAAGTGATATTTGGGAGCCCTTAGGGCCCCATGGTGGAAAAGGAAGTATCCTCACATAAAAACTAGAGAGAAGCTTTCTGAGACATTGCTTTCTGATATGTGACTTCATCAGCAGAATTCCACACTTACCTTGTTGGAACAGTTTGCTACCACTGTTGTCGTGGATTCTACAAAGCGATATTTGGGAGCCCATAGGGGCCCATGATTAAAAAGGAAATATCCTCACATAATAACTAGAGAAGTTTTCTGAGAGATTGCTTTCGGATATGTGACTTGATCACACAGAGTTCCACCCTTCCCTTCTTGGAACAGTTTGCTAACACTGTTGTCGTGGATTCTGCAAAGTGATATTTGGGTGAACTTAGGGGCCCATGGTGAAAAAGGAAGTATCCTCACATAATAACTAGAGAGAAGCTTTTTGAGAGATTGCTTTCTGATGTGTGACTTCATCACACAGAGTTTCACCCTTCCCTTCTTGGAACAGTTTGCTAAGACTGTTGTCGTGGATTCTGCAATGTGATATTTGGGAGAACTTAGGGGCCCATGGTGAAAAAGGAAGAATCCTCACATAAAAGGTAGAGAGTAGCTTTCTGAGAGATTGCTTTCTGGTATGTGACTTCATCACACAGAGTTCCACACTTCTCTTCTCGGAAGAGTTTGATAACACCGTTGTCGTGGATTCTGCAAAGTGATATTGGAGAGCTCATTGAGGGCTATGGTGAAAAAGGAAATATCGTCACATAAAAACTAGAGAGAAGCTTCCTGGGAGATTCCTTTCTTACGTGTGACTTCATCACAGAGAGTTCCTCCCTTCCCTTCTTGGAAGAGATTGGTAACACTGTTGTCGTGGATTTTGCAAAGTGATATTTGGGAGCTCATGAGGGCTATGGTGAAAAAGGAAATATCCTCTGATGAAAACTAGAAAGAAGCTTTCTTTGAAACTGCTTGGTAATGTGTGAATTCATCCCTCAGAGTCACACTTACATATCTTGGAACAGTCCATTAACACTGTCTTTGAGGAACCTGAAAAGGGTTTCTTTGGATCGCATTGAGGCCTACGCTGATAAAGGAAATTTCATCACATTAAAACGCGAAAGAAGCTTTCTGAGAAACTTCTTTCTGATCAGTGAGTTCATCTCACAGACTTACAGCTTAGTCCTCAGGAAGCAGATTGCTAACATTCTTTTCGTGGAAACTGCAAAATGATATTTGGGAGCCCATAGGGGCCCAAGGTGCAAAAGGAAATATCCTCATATAATAACTAGAAAGAAGCTTTCTGAGAGATTGCTTTCTGATGTGTGACTTCATGACACAGAGATCCACCCTTGCCTTCTTGGAAGAGTTTGCTAACACTGTTGTCGTGGAATCAGCAAAGTGATATATTTGAGCTCATTGAGGGCAATGGTGAAAAAGGAAATATCCTCAGATTAAAACTGGAAAGAAGCCTCCTGAGAAACCGCATTGCCATGTGTGAATGCAACTCACAGCGTTACACGTTTCTCTTCAGTGATCAGTTTGTTAACACAGTTTTCTGGAAATCTGGAATTAGATACTTCATAGCAGAATGAAGCTTACTTTGAAAAAGGAAATATCCTCAGATGAAAACTAGAAATAAGCTTTCTGAGAAACTTCTTGGTGATGTGTGAAATCATCTCACAGAGCTACAATTATGTTTCGTGGAACAGTCCATTAGCACTGTCGTTGAGAAATCTGAGAAGGGCTTCTTTGGATCGCATTGAGGCCTACACAGCTCAAGGAAAATTCATCAGTTCAAAACGTGAAAGAAACTTTCTGAGAAATTACTTTCTGAAGAGTGAGTTCATTAAACAGACTTACAACTTAGACCTCAGGAAGCAGTGTGCAAACACTATTTTCTTGGAAACTGCAAAGTGATATTTGGGAGCCAAAAAGGGGCAATGATGAAATAGGAAATATCCTTACATAATAACTAGAGAGAAGCCTTCTGAGAGATTGCTTTCTGATGTGTGACTTCATCACACAGAGTTCCACCCTTCCCTTCTTGGAACAGATTGCTAACCCTGTTGTCGTGGATTCTGCAAAGTGATATTTGGGAGCCCATACGGGCCGATGGTGAAAAAGCAAGTATCCTCACATAATAAGCAGAGAGAAGCTTTCTGAGAGATTGCTTTCTGAAATGTGACTTCATCACAAAGAGTTCCAGCCTTCCCTTCTTGGAACAGTTTGTTAACACTGTTGTCGTGGTTTCTGCAAGGTGATATTTGGGAGCTCATTGAGGGCTATGGTGAAAAGGAAATATCCTCAGATTAAACCTAGAAGGAAGCCTTCTGAGAAAGTGGATTGCCATGTGTGAATGCAGCTCACAGCGTTACACGTTTCTCTTCAGTGATCAGTTTGTTAACACAGTTTGCTGGAAATCTGCAATGAGATACTTCATAGCGCAATGAAGCTTACGGTAACAAAGGAAATATCCTCAGATGAAAACTAGAAAGAAGCTTTCCTAGAAACTTCTTGGTGATGTGTGAATTCATCTCACAGAGTTACACTGATGGTTCGTGGAGCAGTCCATTAACACTGTCTTTGAGGAAACTGAGAAGGGTTTCCTTGGATCGCATTGAGGCCTACAATGATAAAGGAAATTTCATCAGTTCAAAACGTGAAAGCAGCTTTCTGAGAAACTTCTTTCGGATCAGTGAGTTCATCTCACAGACTTACAACTTAGACTTCAGGAAGCAGTTTGCTAATACTCTTTTCGTGGAAACTGCAAAGTGATATTTGGGAGCCCATAGGGGCCGATGTGAAAAAGGAAATGTCCTCACATAATAACTAGAGAGAAGCTTTCTGAGAGATTGCTTTCTGATGTGTGATTTCATCACACAGAGTTCCACCCTTCCCTTCTGGAACAGTTTGCTAACACTGTTGTCGTGGATTCTGCAAAGTGATATTTGGGAGCCCTTAGGGCCCCATGGTGGAAAAGGAAGTATCCTCACATAAAAACTAGAGAGAAGCTTTCTGAGACATTGCTTTCTGATATGTGACTTCATCAGCAGAATTCCACACTTACCTTGTTGGAACAGTTTGCTACCACTGTTGTCGTGGATTCTACAAAGCGATATTTGGGAGCCCATAGGGGCCCATGATTAAAAAGGAAATATCCTCACATAATAACTAGAGAAGTTTTCTGAGAGATTGCTTTCGGATATGTGACTTGATCACACAGAGTTCCACCCTTCCCTTCTTGGAACAGTTTGCTAACACTGTTGTCGTGGATTCTGCAAAGTGATATTTGGGTGAACTTAGGGGCCCATGGTGAAAAAGGAAGTATCCTCACATAATAACTAGAGAGAAGCTTTTTGAGAGATTGCTTTCTGATGTGTGACTTCATCACACAGAGTTTCACCCTTCCCTTCTTGGAACAGTTTGCTAAGACTGTTGTCGTGGATTCTGCAATGTGATATTTGGGAGAACTTAGGGGCCCATGGTGAAAAAGGAAGAATCCTCACATAAAAGGTAGAGAGTAGCTTTCTGAGAGATTGCTTTCTGGTATGTGACTTCATCACACAGAGTTCCACACTTCTCTTCTCGGAAGAGTTTGATAACACCGTTGTCGTGGATTCTGCAAAGTGATATTGGAGAGCTCATTGAGGGCTATGGTGAAAAAGGAAATATCGTCACATAAAAACTAGAGAGAAGCTTCCTGGGAGATTCCTTTCTTACGTGTGACTTCATCACAGAGAGTTCCTCCCTTCCCTTCTTGGAAGAGATTGGTAACACTGTTGTCGTGGATTTTGCAAAGTGATATTTGGGAGCTCATGAGGGCTATGGTGAAAAAGGAAATATCCTCTGATGAAAACTAGAAAGAAGCTTTCTTTGAAACTGCTTGGTAATGTGTGAATTCATCCCTCAGAGTCACACTTACATATCTTGGAACAGTCCATTAACACTGTCTTTGAGGAACCTGAAAAGGGTTTCTTTGGATCGCATTGAGGCCTACGCTGATAAAGGAAATTTCATCACATTAAAACGCGAAAGAAGCTTTCTGAGAAACTTCTTTCTGATCAGTGAGTTCATCTCACAGACTTACAGCTTAGTCCTCAGGAAGCAGATTGCTAACATTCTTTTCGTGGAAACTGCAAAATGATATTTGGGAGCCCATAGGGGCCCAAGGTGCAAAAGGAAATATCCTCATATAATAACTAGAAAGAAGCTTTCTGAGAGATTGCTTTCTGATGTGTGACTTCATGACACAGAGATCCACCCTTGCCTTCTTGGAAGAGTTTGCTAACACTGTTGTCGTGGAATCAGCAAAGTGATATATTTGAGCTCATTGAGGGCAATGGTGAAAAAGGAAATATCCTCAGATTAAAACTGGAAAGAAGCCTCCTGAGAAACCGCATTGCCATGTGTGAATGCAACTCACAGCGTTACACGTTTCTCTTCAGTGATCAGTTTGTTAACACAGTTTTCTGGAAATCTGGAATTAGATACTTCATAGCAGAATGAAGCTTACTTTGAAAAAGGAAATATCCTCAGATGAAAACTAGAAATAAGCTTTCTGAGAAACTTCTTGGTGATGTGTGAAATCATCTCACAGAGCTACAATTATGTTTCGTGGAACAGTCCATTAGCACTGTCGTTGAGAAATCTGAGAAGGGCTTCTTTGGATCGCATTGAGGCCTACACAGCTCAAGGAAAATTCATCAGTTCAAAACGTGAAAGAAACTTTCTGAGAAATTACTTTCTGAAGAGTGAGTTCATTAAACAGACTTACAACTTAGACCTCAGGAAGCAGTGTGCAAACACTATTTTCTTGGAAACTGCAAAGTGATATTTGGGAGCCAAAAAGGGGCAATGATGAAATAGGAAATATCCTTACATAATAACTAGAGAGAAGCCTTCTGAGAGATTGCTTTCTGATGTGTGACTTCATCACACAGAGTTCCACCCTTCCCTTCTTGGAACAGATTGCTAACCCTGTTGTCGTGGATTCTGCAAAGTGATATTTGGGAGCCCATACGGGCCGATGGTGAAAAAGCAAGTATCCTCACATAATAAGCAGAGAGAAGCTTTCTGAGAGATTGCTTTCTGAAATGTGACTTCATCACAAAGAGTTCCAGCCTTCCCTTCTTGGAACAGTTTGTTAACACTGTTGTCGTGGTTTCTGCAAGGTGATATTTGGGAGCTCATTGAGGGCTATGGTGAAAAGGAAATATCCTCAGATTAAACCTAGAAGGAAGCCTTCTGAGAAAGTGGATTGCCATGTGTGAATGCAGCTCACAGCGTTACACGTTTCTCTTCAGTGATCAGTTTGTTAACACAGTTTGCTGGAAATCTGCAATGAGATACTTCATAGCGCAATGAAGCTTACGGTAACAAAGGAAATATCCTCAGATGAAAACTAGAAAGAAGCTTTCCTAGAAACTTCTTGGTGATGTGTGAATTCATCTCACAGAGTTACACTGATGGTTCGTGGAGCAGTCCATTAACACTGTCTTTGAGGAAACTGAGAAGGGTTTCCTTGGATCGCATTGAGGCCTACAATGATAAAGGAAATTTCATCAGTTCAAAACGTGAAAGCAGCTTTCTGAGAAACTTCTTTCGGATCAGTGAGTTCATCTCACAGACTTACAACTTAGACTTCAGGAAGCAGTTTGCTAATACTCTTTTCGTGGAAACTGCAAAGTGATATTTGGGAGCCCATAGGGGCCGATGTGAAAAAGGAAATGTCCTCACATAATAACTAGAGAGAAGCTTTCTGAGAGATTGCTTTCTGATGTGTGATTTCATCACACAGAGTTCCACCCTTCCCTTCTGGAACAGTTTGCTAACACTGTTGTCGTGGATTCTGCAAAGTGATATTTGGGAGCCCTTAGGGCCCCATGGTGGAAAAGGAAGTATCCTCACATAAAAACTAGAGAGAAGCTTTCTGAGACATTGCTTTCTGATATGTGACTTCATCAGCAGAATTCCACACTTACCTTGTTGGAACAGTTTGCTACCACTGTTGTCGTGGATTCTACAAAGCGATATTTGGGAGCCCATAGGGGCCCATGATTAAAAAGGAAATATCCTCACATAATAACTAGAGAAGTTTTCTGAGAGATTGCTTTCGGATATGTGACTTGATCACACAGAGTTCCACCCTTCCCTTCTTGGAACAGTTTGCTAACACTGTTGTCGTGGATTCTGCAAAGTGATATTTGGGTGAACTTAGGGGCCCATGGTGAAAAAGGAAGTATCCTCACATAATAACTAGAGAGAAGCTTTTTGAGAGATTGCTTTCTGATGTGTGACTTCATCACACAGAGTTTCACCCTTCCCTTCTTGGAACAGTTTGCTAAGACTGTTGTCGTGGATTCTGCAATGTGATATTTGGGAGAACTTAGGGGCCCATGGTGAAAAAGGAAGAATCCTCACATAAAAGGTAGAGAGTAGCTTTCTGAGAGATTGCTTTCTGGTATGTGACTTCATCACACAGAGTTCCACACTTCTCTTCTCGGAAGAGTTTGATAACACCGTTGTCGTGGATTCTGCAAAGTGATATTGGAGAGCTCATTGAGGGCTATGGTGAAAAAGGAAATATCGTCACATAAAAACTAGAGAGAAGCTTCCTGGGAGATTCCTTTCTTACGTGTGACTTCATCACAGAGAGTTCCTCCCTTCCCTTCTTGGAAGAGATTGGTAACACTGTTGTCGTGGATTTTGCAAAGTGATATTTGGGAGCTCATGAGGGCTATGGTGAAAAAGGAAATATCCTCTGATGAAAACTAGAAAGAAGCTTTCTTTGAAACTGCTTGGTAATGTGTGAATTCATCCCTCAGAGTCACACTTACATATCTTGGAACAGTCCATTAACACTGTCTTTGAGGAACCTGAAAAGGGTTTCTTTGGATCGCATTGAGGCCTACGCTGATAAAGGAAATTTCATCACATTAAAACGCGAAAGAAGCTTTCTGAGAAACTTCTTTCTGATCAGTGAGTTCATCTCACAGACTTACAGCTTAGTCCTCAGGAAGCAGATTGCTAACATTCTTTTCGTGGAAACTGCAAAATGATATTTGGGAGCCCATAGGGGCCCAAGGTGCAAAAGGAAATATCCTCATATAATAACTAGAAAGAAGCTTTCTGAGAGATTGCTTTCTGATGTGTGACTTCATGACACAGAGATCCACCCTTGCCTTCTTGGAAGAGTTTGCTAACACTGTTGTCGTGGAATCAGCAAAGTGATATATTTGAGCTCATTGAGGGCAATGGTGAAAAAGGAAATATCCTCAGATTAAAACTGGAAAGAAGCCTCCTGAGAAACCGCATTGCCATGTGTGAATGCAACTCACAGCGTTACACGTTTCTCTTCAGTGATCAGTTTGTTAACACAGTTTTCTGGAAATCTGGAATTAGATACTTCATAGCAGAATGAAGCTTACTTTGAAAAAGGAAATATCCTCAGATGAAAACTAGAAATAAGCTTTCTGAGAAACTTCTTGGTGATGTGTGAAATCATCTCACAGAGCTACAATTATGTTTCGTGGAACAGTCCATTAGCACTGTCGTTGAGAAATCTGAGAAGGGCTTCTTTGGATCGCATTGAGGCCTACACAGCTCAAGGAAAATTCATCAGTTCAAAACGTGAAAGAAACTTTCTGAGAAATTACTTTCTGAAGAGTGAGTTCATTAAACAGACTTACAACTTAGACCTCAGGAAGCAGTGTGCAAACACTATTTTCTTGGAAACTGCAAAGTGATATTTGGGAGCCAAAAGGGGCAATGATGAAATAGGAAATATCCTTACATAATAACTAGAGAGAAGCCTTCTGAGAGATTGCTTTCTGATGTGTGACTTCATCACACAGAGTTCCACCCTTCCCTTCTTGGAACAGATTGCTAACCCTGTTGTCGTGGATTCTGCAAAGTGATATTTGGGAGCCCATACGGGCCGATGGTGAAAAAGCAAGTATCCTCACATAATAAGCAGAGAGAAGCTTTCTGAGAGATTGCTTTCTGAAATGTGACTTCATCACAAAGAGTTCCAGCCTTCCCTTCTTGGAACAGTTTGTTAACACTGTTGTCGTGGTTTCTGCAAGGTGATATTTGGGAGCTCATTGAGGGCTATGGTGAAAAGGAAATATCCTCAGATTAAACCTAGAAGGAAGCCTTCTGAGAAAGTGGATTGCCATGTGTGAATGCAGCTCACAGCGTTACACGTTTCTCTTCAGTGATCAGTTTGTTAACACAGTTTGCTGGAAATCTGCAATGAGATACTTCATAGCGCAATGAAGCTTACGGTAACAAAGGAAATATCCTCAGATGAAAACTAGAAAGAAGCTTTCCTAGAAACTTCTTGGTGATGTGTGAATTCATCTCACAGAGTTACACTGATGGTTCGTGGAGCAGTCCATTAACACTGTCTTTGAGGAAACTGAGAAGGGTTTCCTTGGATCGCATTGAGGCCTACAATGATAAAGGAAATTTCATCAGTTCAAAACGTGAAAGCAGCTTTCTGAGAAACTTCTTTCGGATCAGTGAGTTCATCTCACAGACTTACAACTTAGACTTCAGGAAGCAGTTTGCTAATACTCTTTTCGTGGAAACTGCAAAGTGATATTTGGGAGCCCATAGGGGCCGATGTGAAAAAGGAAATGTCCTCACATAATAACTAGAGAGAAGCTTTCTGAGAGATTGCTTTCTGATGTGTGATTTCATCACACAGAGTTCCACCCTTCCCTTCTGGAACAGTTTGCTAACACTGTTGTCGTGGATTCTGCAAAGTGATATTTGGGAGCCCTTAGGGCCCCATGGTGGAAAAGGAAGTATCCTCACATAAAAACTAGAGAGAAGCTTTCTGAGACATTGCTTTCTGATATGTGACTTCATCAGCAGAATTCCACACTTACCTTGTTGGAACAGTTTGCTACCACTGTTGTCGTGGATTCTACAAAGCGATATTTGGGAGCCCATAGGGGCCCATGATTAAAAAGGAAATATCCTCACATAATAACTAGAGAAGTTTTCTGAGAGATTGCTTTCGGATATGTGACTTGATCACACAGAGTTCCACCCTTCCCTTCTTGGAACAGTTTGCTAACACTGTTGTCGTGGATTCTGCAAAGTGATATTTGGGAGCTCATTGAGGTCTATGGTGAAAAAGGAAATATCCTCAGATTAAAACTGGAATGAAGCCTTCTGAGAAGATGCATTGCCATGTGTGAATGCAAGTCACAGAGTTACACGTTTCTCTTCATTGATCAGTTTGTTAACATTTTCTGGAAATCTGCAATTGGATACTTGGTAGTACAATGAAGCTTACGGTAACAAAGGGAATATCCTCAGATGAAAAATAGAAAGAAGATGTCGTAGAATCTTCTTGGTGATGTGTGAATTCATCTCACAGAGGTACACTTGTGTTTCGTGGAGCAGTCCATTAACACTGTCTTTGAGGAACCTGAGAAGGACTTCCTTGGATCGCATTGAGGCCTACGCTGATAAAGGAAATTTCATCAGTTCAAAACGTGAGAGAAGCTTTCTGAGAAACTTCTTTCTGATCAGCGAGTTCATCTCACAGACTTACAACTTAGACCTCAGGAAGCAGTTTGCTAACACTCTTTTCGTGGAAACTGCAAAGTGATATTTGGGAGCACTTAGGGGCTCATGGTGAAAAAGGAAATATCCTCACATAATAACTAGAGCGAAGCTTTCTGAGAGATTGCTTTCTGATGTGTGACTTCATCACACAGAGTTCCACCCTACCCTACTTGGAACAGTTTGCTAACACTGTTGTCGTGCATTCTGCAAAGTGGTATTGGGGAAACCATTGAGGACTATGGTGAAAAAGGAAATATCCTGTGATGAAAACTGGAAAGAAGCCTTCTTTGAAACTGGATTGCCATGTGGGAATGCAACTCACAGAGTTACACGTTTCTCTTCAGTGAGCAGTTTGTTAACACAATTTTCTGGAAATCTGGAATTAGATACTTCATAGCACAATGAAGCTTACGTTAACAAAGGAAATATCCTCAGATGAAAACTAGAAATAAGCTTTCTGAGAAACTTCTTGGTGATGTGTGAAATCATCTCAAAGAGTTACAATTATGTTTCGTGGAACAGTCCATTAACACTGTCTTTGAGAAATCTGAGAAGGACTTCTTTGGATCGCATTGAGGCCTACACAGCTAAAGGAAAATTCATCATTTCAAAACGTGAAAGAAACTTTCTGAGAAAGTATTTTCTGAACAGTGAGTTCATTAAACAGACTTACAACTTAGACCTCAGGAAGCAGTGTGCGAACACTATTTTCGTGGAAACTGCAAAGTGATATTTGGGAGCCAATAGGGGGCAATGATGAAATAGGAAATATCCTTACATAATAACTAGAGAGGAGCCTTCTGAGAGATTGCTTTCTGATGTGTGACTTCATCACACAGAGTTCCACCCTTCCCCTCTTGGAACAGTTGCTAACACTGTTGTCGTGGATTCTGCAAAGAGATATTTGGGAGCCAATAGTGGCCCATGGTGAAAACGGAAGTATCCTCACATAATAACTAGAGAGAAGCTTTCTGAGAGATTGCTTTCCGATGTGTGACTTCATCACACAGAGTTCCACTATTCCCTTCTTGGAACAGTTTGCTAACGCTGTTTTCGCGGATTCTGCAAAGTGATATTTGGGAGCCCATAGGGGCCCATGGTGAAAACGGAAGTATCCTCACATAATAATTAGAGAGAAGCTTTCTGAGAGATTGCTTTCTGATGTGTGACTTCATCACACAGAGTTCCACCCTTCCCTTCTTGGAACAGTTTGCTAACACTGTTGTCTTGGATGCTGCAAAGTGGTTTTGGGGAGCCCATAGTGGCCCATGGTGAAAAAGGAAATATCCTCACATAATAACTAGAGAGAAGCTTTCGTAGAAATTGCTTTTGGATATATGACTTCATCACACAGAGTTCCACCCTTTCCTTTTGCAGCAGTTTGCTAACACTGTTGTCGTGGATTCTGCAAAGTGATATTTGGGAGCTCAGTGAGGGCTATGGTGAAAAAGGAAATATCCTCTAATTAAAACTGGGAAGAAGCCTTCTGAGAAACTGCACTACCATGTGTGAATGCAACTCACAGAGTTACACGTTTATCTTCAGTGATCAGTTTGTTAACACAGTTTTCTGGAAATCTGCAATGAGATCCTTCATAGCGCAATGAAGCTTACGGTGACAAAGGAAATATCCTCAAATGAAAAGAAGAACGAAGCTTTCTGAGAAACTTCTTGGTGATGTGTGAATTCATCTCACAGAGTTACACTTATGATTCGTGGAGCAGTCCATTAACACTGTTTTTGAGGAAACTGAGAAGGGCTTCCTTGGATCGCCTTGAGGACTACGCTGATAAAGGAAATATCATCAGTTCAAAACGTGAAAGAAGCTTTCTGAGAAACTTCTTTCTGATCAGTGAGTTCATGTCACAGACTTACAACTTCGACCTCAGGAAGCAGTTTGCTAACACTCTTTTCGCGGAAACTGCAAAGTGATATTTGGGCGCCCATAGGGGCCCATGGTGAAAAAGGAAATATCCTCACATAATAATTAGAGAGAAGCTTTCTGAGAGATTGCTTTCTGATGTGTGACTTCATCACAGAGAGTTCCACCCTTTCCTTCTTGCAGCAGTTTGCTAACACTGTTGTCTTGGATGCTGCAAAGTGATTTTTGGGAGCCCATAGTGGTCCATGGTGAAACAGGAAGTATCCTCACATAATAACTAGAGAGAAGCTTTCTGAGAAATTGCTTTAGGATATATGACTTCATTACACAGAGTTCCACCCTTTCCTTCTTGCAGCAGTACGCTAACACTGTTGTCATGGATTCTGCAAAGTGATATTTGGGAGCTCATTGAGGCCTATGGTGAAAAAGGAAATGTCCTCAGATTAAAACTGGAAAGAAGAATTCTGAGAAACTGCATTGCCATGTGTGAATGCAACTCACAGAGTTACACGTTTTTCTTTCATGGTCAGTTTGTTAACACAGTTCTCTGGAAATCTGCAAAGAGATACTTCATAGCACAATGAAGCTTACGGTGACAACGGAAATATCCTCAGATGAAAACTAGAAAGAAACTTTCTGAGAAACTTCTTTGTGATATGTGAATTCATCTCACAGAGTTACACTTACTTTTCGTGGAGCAGTCCATTAACACTGTCTTTGAGGAACCTGAGAAGGGTTTCTTTGGATCGTATTGACGCCTATGCAGATAAAGGAAATTTCATCAGTTCAAAAGGTGAAAGAAGCTTTCTGAGAAACTTCTTTCTGATCAGTGAGTTCATCTCGCAGAGTTACAACTTAGACCTCAGGAAGCAGTTTGCTAACACTCTTTTTGAGGAAACTGCAAAGTGATATTTGGGAGCCCGTAGTGGCCCATGGTGAAAAAGGAAATATCCTCACATAATAACTAGAGTGAAGTTTTCTGAGATACTGCTTTCGATGTGTGACTTCCTCACATGTAGTTCCACCCTTCCTTTCTTGGAACAGTTTGCTAACACTACTGTCGTGGATTCTGCAAAGGGATATTTGGGAGCCCATAGGGGCCCATGCTGGAAAAGGAAGTATCCTCACATAACACCTAGAGAGAAGCTTTCTGAGAGATTGCTTTCTGATGTGTGACTTCATCACACAGAGTTCCAGACTTCCCTTCTTGGAACAGTTTGCTAACACTGTTGTTGTGGATTCTGCAAAGTGATATTTCGGAGCTCATTGAGGGCGATGGTGAAAAAGGAAATATCCTCAGATTAAAAGTGGAAAGAAGCCTTCTGAGAAACTACATTGCCATGTGTGAATGCAACTGAAAAAGTTACACGTTTCCTTTCAGTGATCAGTTTGTTGACACAGTTTTCTGCAAATCTGCAATGAGATACTTCATAGCGCAATGAAGCTTACGAAGACAAAAGAAATATCCTCAAATGAAAGATAGAAAGAAGCTTTCGTAGAAACTTCTTGGTGACGTGTGAATTCATCTCACAGAGTTACACTTATGTTTCATGGAGCAGACCATTAACACTGTCTTTGAGGAAACTGAGAAGGGCTTGTTTAGATCGCATTGAGGCCTATGCTGATAGAGGAAATTTCATCAGTTCAAAACTTGAAAGAATCTTTCTGAGGAACTTCTTTCTGATCAGTGAGTTCATCTCACAGACTTACAACTTAGACCTCAGGAAGCAGTGTGCTAACACTCTTTTCGTGGAAACTGCAAAGTGATATTGGGGAGCCCATGGGACCCATGGTGAAAAAGGAAGTATCCTCACATAGAAACTAGAGAGAAGCCTTCTGAGAGATTGCTTTCTGATGTGTGACTTCATCACACAGAGTTCCACACTTCCATTCTTGGAACAGTTTGCTAATCCTGTTGTCGTGGATTCTGCAAAGTGACATTTGGGAGCCCCTAGGGTCCCATGGTGAAAAAAGAAGTATCCTCATATACAAACTAGAGAGAAGCTTTCTGAGAGATTGCTGTGATGTGTGAATTCATCACACAGATTTCCACACTTCCCTTCTTGGAACACTTTGCTAACACTGTTGTCGTGGATTCTGCAAAGTGATATTTGGGATCTCATTGAGGGCTATGGTGAAAAAGGAAATTTCCTCAGGTAAAAACTGGAAAGGAGCCTTCTGAGAATCTGCATTGCCCTCTGCGAATTTACCTCACAGAGTTACACTTTTCTCTTCACTGATCAGTTTGTTAACACAGTTTTCTGGAAATCTGCAATTAGATACTTCATAGCGCAAAGAAGCTTAAGGTGAAAAAGGAAATATCCTCAGATGAAAGCTAGAAAGAAGCTTTCTTAGAAACATCTTGGTGATGTGTGAACTCATCTCACAGAGTTACACTTATGTTTCATGGAGCAATCCATTAACACTGTCTTTGAGGTACCTGAGAAGGGCTTCTTTGGATCACATTGAGGGGTATGCTGATAAACGAAATTTCTTCAGTTCAAAACGTGAAAGAAGCTTTCTTAGAAACTTCTTTCTGATCAATGAGTTCATCACGCAGACTTACAACTTAGACCTCAGGAAGCAGTTTGCTAACATTCTTTTCCTGGAAACTGCAAGGTGATATTTGGGAGCTCATAGGGACCCATGGTGAAAAAGGAAATATCCTCACATAATAACTAGAGAGAAGCTTTCTGAGTGATTGCTTTCTGATGTGTGATTTCATCACACAGAGTTCCACACTTCCCTTCTTGGAACAGTTTGCTAACACTGTTGTTGTGGATTCTGTAAAGTGATATTTGGGAGCTCATTGAGGGCTATGGTGAAAAAGGATATATCCTCAGATTAAAACTGGAAAGAAGCCTTCTGAGAAACTGCATTGCCATGTGTGAATGCAACTCACAGAGTTACACGTTTCTCTTCAGTGATCAGTTTATTAACACAGTTTTCTGGAAATCTGCAATGAGATACTTCATAGCGCAAGGAAGCTTATGGTGACAAAGGAAGTATCCTCAGATGAAACCTAGAAAGAAGCTTTCTTAGAACTTCCTGGTGATGTGTGAATTCCTCTCAGAGTGTTACACTTATATTTCGTGGAGCAGTCCAATAACACTTTTTTTGAGGAACTTCAGAGGATTCTTTGGATTGCTTTGAGGCCTGCGCTGATAAAGGAAATATCATCAGTTCAAAAAGTGAAAGAAACTTTCTGAGAAACTTCTTTCTGATCAGTGAGTTCTTCTCACAGACTTACAACATAGACGTCAGGGGGCAGTTTCCTAACACTCTTTTCGTGGAAACTGCAAAGGGATATTTGGTAGCCCATAGGGGCCCAGGATGAAAAAGGAAGTTTCCTCACATAAATACTACAGAGAAGCTTTCTGAGAGATTGCTTTGTGATGTGTGACTTCATCACACAGAGTTCCAACCTTCCCTTCTTGGAACAGTTTGCTAACACTGTTGTGGTGGATTCTGCAAACTGATATTTGGGAGCTCATTGAGGGCTATGGTGAAAAAGGAAATATGCTCATATAACAACTAGAGATAAGCTTTCTGATAGATTGCTTTCTGATGTTTGACTTCCTCACACAGAGTTCCAACCTTCCCTTCTTGGAACAGTTTGCTAACACTGTTGTCGTGGATTCTGCAAAGTGATATTTGGGAGCTCATTGAGGGATATTGGGAAAAAGGAAATGTACTCAGATTCAAACTGGAAAGAAGCATTCTGAGAAACGGCATTGCCATGTGTGAATGCAACTCACAGAGTTACATGTTTCTCTGCAGTGATCAGTTTGTTAACATAGTTTTCTGGAAATCTGCAATGAGATACTTCATAGCGCAATGGAGATTATGGTGACAAAGGAAATATCCTCAGATGAAAACTAGAAAGAATCTTTCTGAGAAACTTCTTGGGGATGTGTGAATTCATCTCACAGAGTTACACTTATGTTTCGTGGAGCAGTCCATTAACTCTGTCTTTGAGGAACCTGAGAAGGGCTTCTTTGATCGCATTGAGGCCTAAGCTGATGAAGGAAATTTCATCAGTTCAAAACGTGAATGAAGGATTCTGAGAAACTTCTTTTCATCAGTGATTTCATCTCACAGACTTACAACATAGACCTCAGGAAGCAGTTTGCTAACACTCTTTTCGTGGAAACTGCAAAGTGATATTTGGTATCCCATGGGGACCCATGGAGAAAAAGGAAGTATCCTCACATAAATACTAGAGAGAAGCTTTCTGAGAGATTGCTTTGTGATGTGTGACTTCATCACACAGAGTTCCACATTTCCCTTCTTGGAACAGTTTGCTAACAATGTTGTCGTGGATTGTGCAAAGTGATATTTGGGAGCCCATAGGGGCCAATGGTGAAAAAGGAAGTATCCTCACATAATAACTAGAGAGAAGCTTTCTGGAGATTCCTTTACGATATGTGACTTCAACACACAGAGTTCCACCCTTCCCTTCTTGGAACAGTTTGCTAACACTGTTGTCGTGGATTCTGTAAAGTGATATTTGGGAGCTCATTGAGGGCTATGGTGAAAAAGGAAATATCCTCAGATTCAAAGTGGAAAGAAGCCTTTTGAGAAACTGCATTGCCATGTGTGAATGCAACTCACAGAGTTACACGTTTCTCTTCAGTGATCATTGTCTTAACACAGTTTACTGGAAATCTTCAATTAGATACTTCATAGCGCAATGAGGGTTACGGAGACAAAGGAAACCTCCACAGATGAAAACTAGAAAGAAGCTTTCTTAGAAACTTCTTGGTAATGTGTGAATTCATCTCACAGAGATACACTTATGTTTCCTGGAGCAGTCTACAAACACTGTGTTTGAGGAACCTGAGAAGTTCTTCTTTGGATCTCATCAAGGCCTACGATGATAAAGGAAATTTCATCAGTACAAAACGTGAAAGAATCTTTCTGGGAAACTTCTTTCTGATCAGTGAGTTCATCTCACAGACTTACAATTAGACCTCAGGAAGCAGTTTGCTAACACTCTTTCCCGGGAAACTGCAACGTGATATTTGGGAGGAAATAGGGGCCCAAGTTGAAAAAGGAAATATCCTCACAAAAAAACTAGAGAGAAGCTTTCTGAGAGATTGCTTTCTGTTATGTGACTTCACGACACAGAATTCCACCCTTCCCTTCTTGGAACAGCTTTCTAACGCTGTTGTAGTGGATTCTGCAAAGTGATACTTGGGAGCCCATAGGGGCACATGTTGAAAACGGAAGTATCCTCACATAAAAACTAGAGAGAAGCTTTCTGAGAGATTGCTTTCTGATGTGTGACTTCATCACACTGAATTCCACCCTTCCCTTCTTGGAAGAGTTTGCTAACACTGTTGTCGTGGATTCTGCAAAGTGATATTTGGGATCTCATTGAGGGCTACGGTGAAAACGGAAATATCCTCAGATTAAACCTGGACAGAAGCCTTCTGAGAAACTGCATTGCCATGTGTGAATGCAACACAAAGGGTTACACGCTTCTCTTCAGTGATCAGTTTGTTATCACAGTTTTCTGGAAATCTTCAATAAGATCCTTCATAGCGCAATGAAGCATAGGGTGACACAGGAAATATCCTCAGATGAAAACTAAAAAGTACCTTTCTTAGAAACTTCTTCGGGATGTGTGAATTCATCTCACAGAGTTACAATTTTGTTTCGTGGAACAGTCCATTAACACTGACTTTGAGAAACCTGAGAAGCTCTTCTTTGGATGGCATTGAGGCCTACATTGATAAAGGAAATTTCATCAGTTCAAAACGTGAAAGTAGCTTGCTGAGAAACTTCTATCTGAGCAGTGTGTTCATGTCACAGATTTGGAACTTGGACCTCAGGAAGCAGTTTGCTAACACTCTTTCTTGTAAATTTCAAAGTGATATTTGGGAGCCCCTAGGGACCCATGGTGACAAAGGAAATATCCTCACATAATAACTAGAGTAAAGCTTTCTGAGATATTGCTTTCGGATGTGTGACTTCATCACATGGAGTTCCACCCTTCCTTTCCTGGAAGAGTTTGCTAACACTCTTTTCGTGGAATCTGGAAAGTGATATTTGGGAGCCCATAGGGGCCCATGGTGAGAAAGGAAATATCGTCACATAAGAAGTAGAGAGAAGCTTTCTGAGAGATTGCTTTCGGATATGTGACTTCATCACACAGCGTTCCACCCTTCCCTTCTTGGAACAGTTTGCTAACACTGTTGTCGTGAATTCTGTAAAGTGATATTTGGGAGCTCATTGAGGGCTATGGTGAAAAAGGAAATATCCTCAGATTCAAAGTGGAAAGAAGTCTTCTGAGAAACTGCATTGCCATGTGTGAATGCAACTCACATAAGTGCACGTTTCTCTTCAGTGATCAGTTTATTAACACAGTTTTGCGGAAATCTGCAATTAGATACTTCATAGCGTAATGAAGCTTACGGAGACAAAGGAAACCTCCACAGATGAAAACTAGAAAGAAGCTTTCTTAGAAACTTCTTAGTGATGTGTGAATTCATCTCACAGAGATACACTTATGTTTCGTGGAGCAGTCCATTAACACTGTCTTTGAGGAACCTGAGACGGGCTTCATTGGATCGCATAGAGGCCGATGCTGATAAAGGAAATTACCACAGCTCAAAACGTGAAAGAAGCTTTCTGAGAAACTTCCTTCTGATCAGTGAGTTCATCTCACAGACTTACACCTTATACCTCAGGAAGCAGTTTGCTGACACTATTTTCGTGGATTCTGCAAAGTGATATTTGGGAGTCCATAGGGGCCCATGGTGAAAAAGGAAATATCCTAGGATTAAAACTGGAAAGAAGCCTTCTGAGTAACTGCATTGCCATGTGTGAATGCAACTCGAGAGTTACATGTTTCTCTTCAGTGATCCGTTTGTTAACACAGTTGTCTGGAAATCTACAATTAGATGCTTCATAGCGCAATGAAGCTTACGGTGAAAAACGAAATATCCTCAGATGAAAACTAGAAAGAAGCTTTCTTAGAAACTTCCTGGTGATGTGTGAATGCATCTCACAGAGTTACACTTATGTTTCGTGGAGCAGTCCATTAACACTGTCTTTGAGGAACCTGAGAAGGGCTTCCTTGGATCGCAGTGAGGCCTACACTCATAAAGGGAATTTCTTCAGTTCAAAACGTGAAAGAAGCTTTCTGAGAAACTTCCTTCTGATCAGTGAGTTCATCTCACAGACTGACAACTTAGACCTCAGGAAGCAGTTTGTTAACACTCTTTCGTGGAAACTGCAAAGTGATATTTGGGAGCCCATAGGGGCCCATGGTGAAAAAGGAAATATCCTCACATAATAATTAGAGAGAAGCTTTCTGAGAGATTGCTTTCTGATATGTGACTTCATCACACAGAGTTCCATCCTTCCCTTCTTGGAACAGATTGCTAACACTGTTTTCGTGGATTCTGCATAGTGATATTTCGGAGTTCTTTGAGGGATATGGTGAAAATGGAAATATCCTCAGATTAAAACTGGAAAGAAGCCTTCTGGGAAACTGCATTGCCATGTGTGAATGCAACTCACAGATTTACAGGTTTCTCTTCAGTGATCAGTTTGTTAACACAGTTTTCTGGAAATCTGCAATTAGATACTTCATAGCGCAATGAAGCTTACGGTGACAAAGGAAATATCCTCAGATGAAAACTAGAAAGAAGCTTTCTTAGAAACTTCCTGGTGATGTGTGAATTCATCTCACAGGGTTACACTTATGTTTTGTGGAGCAGTCCATTAACACTGTCTTTGAGGAACCTGAGAAGAGCTTCTTTGGATCGCATTGAGGCCTACGGTGATAAAGGAAATATCATCAGTTCAAAACATGAAAGAAGCCGTCTGAGAAACTTCTTTCTGAACAGTGAGTTCGTCTCACAGAGTTAAAACTTAGACCTCAGGAAGCAGATTGCTAACACTCTTTTCGTGGAATCTTCAAAGTGATCTTTCGGAGCCCTTAGGGGCCCATGTTGAAAAAGGAAATATCCACACATAATAACCAGAGAGAAGACTTATGAGAGATTGCTTTCTGATGTGTGACTTCATTACACAGAGTTTCACCCTACCCTTCTTGGAACAGTTTGCTAACACTGTGGTCGTGAATTCGGAAATGTAATATTTGGGATCCCATAGGGGCCCATGGTGAAAAAGGAAGTATCCTCACATAAATACTAGTGAGAAACATTCTGAGAGATTGCCTTCTGATGTGTGACTTCATCACACAGAGTTCCACACTTCCCTTCTTGGAACAGTTTGCTAACACTGTTGTCGTGGATTCTGCAAAATGATATTTCGAAGCACATAGGGGCCCATGGTGAAAAAGGAAATATCCTCACATAATAACTAGAGAGAAGCTTTCTGAGAGATTGATTTCTGATGTGTGACTTCATCACACAGAGTTCCACACTTCCCTTCTTGGAACAGTTTGCAAACACTGTTGTCCTGGATTCTGCAAAGTGATATTTAGGATCCCATAGGGGCCCATGATGAAAAAAGAAGTATCCTCAAATTACAACTAGAGAGAAGCTTTCTGAGAGATTGCTTTCTGATGTGTGACTTCATCACAGAGAGTCCCACCCTTCCCTTCTTGGAACAGGTTGCAAACACTGTTGTCGTGGATTCTGCAAAGTGATATTTAGGATCCCATAGGGGCCGATGGTGAAAAAAGAAGTATCCTCAAATTACAACCAGAGAGAAGCTTTCTGAGAGATTGCTTTCTGATGTGTGACTTCATCATAGAGAGTCCCACCCTTCCCTTCTTGGAACAGTTTCCAAACACTGTTGTCGTGAATTCTGCAAAGTGATATTTGGGAGTCCTTTGGATCCGAGGGTGAAATGGGAAGTATCCTCACATAAAAACTAGAGAGAAGCTTTCTGAGGGATTGCTTTCGGATATTTGACGTCATCACACAGAGTTGAACCCTTCTCTTCTTGGAGCAGTTTGCTATCACTGTTGTCACGGATTCTGCAAAGTGATAATTGGGAGCTCATTGAGGGCTATGATGAAAAAGGAAATATCCTCAGATTAAAACTGGAAAGAAGCCTTCTGAGAAACTGCATTGCCATGTGTGAATGCAACTCACAGAGTTACACGTTTCTCTTCAGTGATCAGTTAGTTAACACAGTTTTCTGGAAATCTGCTATTAGATGCTTCATAGCGCTATGAAGCTTATGGTGACAAAGGAAATATCCTCAGATGAAAACTAGAAAGAAGCTTTCTTAGAAACTTCTTGGTGATGTGTGAATTCATCTCACAGAGTTACACTTAGGTTTCTTTGAGCAGTCCATTAACACTGTCTTTGAGGAACCTGAGAAGGGATTCCTTGGATCGCATTGAGGCCTACGCTGATAAAGGATGTTTCATCAGTTCATAACGTGAAAGAAGCTTTCTGAGAAACTTCTGTCTGATCAGTGAGTTCACCTCACAGACTTACAAATTAGACCTCAGGAAGCAGTTTGCTAACAGTCTTTTCGTGGAAACTGCAAAATGATATTTGGGAGCCCATGGGGGCCCATGGTGAAAAAGGAAATATCCTAGGATTATAACTGGAAAGAAGCCTTCTGAGTAACTGCATTGCCATGTGTGAATGCAACTCGAGAGTTACATGTTTCTCTTCAGTGATCCGTTTGTTAACACAGTTGTGTGGAAATCTACAATGAGATGCTTCAAAGCGCAATGAAGCTTACGGTGAAAAACGAAATATCCTCAGATGAAAACTAGAAAGAAGCTTTCTTAGAAAATTCATGGTGATGTGTGATTTCATCTCACAGAGTTACACTTATGTTTCGTGAAGCAGTCCATTAACACTGTCTTTGAGGAACCTGAGAAGGGCTTCCTTGGATCGCAGTGAGGCCTACGCTGATAAAGGATGTTTCATCAGTTCAAAACGTGAAAGAAGCTTTCTGAGAAACTTCCTTCTGATCAGTGAGTTCATCTCACAGACTGACAACTTAGACCTCAGGAAGCAGTTTGTTAACACTCTTTCGTGGAAACTGCAAAGTGATATTTGGGAGCCCATAGGGGCCCATGGTGAAAAAGGAAATATCCTCACATAATAATTAGAGAGAAGCTTACTGAGAGATTGCTTTCTGATGTGTGACTTCATCACACAGAGTTCCACAATTCCCTTCTTGGAACAGTTTGCTAACACTGTTGTCGTGGATCCTGCAAAATGATATTTCGTAGCCCATAGGGGTCCATGGTGAAAAAGGAAGTATCCTCACATAAAAACTAGGGAGAAGCTTTCTGAGAGATTGCTTTCTGATGTGTGACTACATCAAACAGAGTTCCAACCTTCCCTTCTTGGAACTGTTTGCTAACACTGTTGTCGTGGATTCTGCAAAGTGATATTTGGGAGCTCATTGAGGTCTATGGTGAAAAAGGAAATATCCTCAGATTAAAACTGGAAAGATGCCTTCTGAGATGCTGCATTGCCATGTGCGAATGCAACTCACAGAGTTACAGGTTTCTCTTCAGGGATGAGTTTGTTAACACAGTTTTCTGGAAATCTGCAATTAGATACTTCAGAGCGCAATGAAACTTATGGTGACAAAGGAAATATCCTCAGATGAAAACTAGAAAGAAATTTTCTTGCAAACTTCTTGGTGATGTGGGAATTCATATCACAGAGTTACACTTATGTGTCATGGAACAGTCCATTAACACCGTCTTTGAGGAACATGAGAAGGGCTTCTTTGGATCGCATTGATGCCTACATTGATAATGGAAGTTATTATGTGAGGATACTTCCCTTTTCACCATAGCCCTCAATGAGCTCTCAAATATCACTTTACAGAATAAAGGACAACAGTGTTAGCAAACTGTTCCAAGAAAGATGGGTGGAACTCTGTGTGATGAAGTCACAATTCAGAAAGCAATCTATCCGAAAGCTTCTCTCTAATTTTTATTTGACAATACTTCCTTTTTCAACATGGGCCCCTATGGGCTCCCAAATATCACTTTTCATTTTCCACGAAAAGAGTGTTAGCAAACTGCTTACCGAGGTCTAAGTTGTAGGTCTGTGAGATGAACTCACTGATCAGAAAGAAGTTTCTCAGAAAGCTTCTTTCATGTTTTGAACTGATGAAATTTCCTTTATCAGTGTAGGCCTCAATGCGATCCAAAGAATCCCTTCTCAGGTTCGTCAAAGACAGTGTTAACGGACTGCTGCAGGAAACATAACTTTAACTCTGTGAGATGAATTCACACATCACCAAGAAATTTCTATGAAAGCTTCTTTCTAGTTTTCATCTGAGGATATTTCCTTTGTCACCGTAAGCTTCATTGTGCTATGAAGTATCTAATTGCAGGTTTCCAGAAAACTGTTTTAACAAACTGATCACTGAAGAGAAACGTGTAACTCTGTGAGTTGCATTCACACATGGCAATGCAGTTTCTCAGAAGGCTTCTTTCCAGTTTTTATCTGAGGATACTTCCTCTTCCACCATGGGTCCTTATGGGCTCCCAAATATCACTTTGCAGAAACAACGAGAACAGTGCTAGCAAACTGTTCCAAGAAGGGAAGGGTGGAACTCTGTGTGATGAATTCACACATCAGAAAGCAATCTCTCAGAAAGCTTCTCTCTAGTAATTATGTGAGGATATTTCCTTTTTCACCATGGACCCCTATGGGCTCCCAAATATCACTTTGCAGATTCCACGAAAAGAGTGTTAGCAAACTGCTTCCTGAGGTCTAAGTTGCAAGTCTGTGAGATGAACTCACTGAGCAGAAAGAAGTTTCTCAGAAAGCTTCTTTCACGTTTTGCACTGCTGAAATTTCCGTTACCAGCGTAGGCCTCAATGTGATCCAATGTAGCCCTTCCCATGTTCCTCAAAGACAGTGTTAATGGACTGCCCCACGAAACATAAGCGTAACTCTGTGAGATGAATTCACACATCACCAAGAAGTTTCAATGGACGCTTCTCTCTAGTTTTCATCTGAGGATAAGTCCTTTGTCACCGTAAGCTTCCTTGCACTATGAAGTATCTAATTGCAGATTTCCAGAAAACGGTGTTAACAAACTGATCACTGAAGAGAAACGTGTAACGTGTGAGTTGCATTCACACATGGCAATGCAGTTTTTCAGAAGGCTTCTTTCCAGTTTTAATCTGAGGATATTTCCTTTTTCACCGTAGCCCTCAAAGGGCTCCCATATATCGCTTTGCAGAATCCACGAAAACAGTGTTAGCAAACTGTTCCAAGAAGGGAACGGTGGAACTCTCTGTGATGAAGTCACACATCAGAAAGCAATCTCTCAGAAAACTTCTTTCTAGTTTTCATGGGAGGATATTTCCTTTTTCACCATGGGCCCCTAAGGGCTCCCAAATATCACCTTGCAATTTCCACGAAGAGAGTGTTAGCAAATTGCTTCCTGAGTTCTAAGTGGTAAGTCTGTGAGATGAACTCACTGATTAGAAAGAACTTTCCCAGAAAGCTTCTTTCACGTTTTGAACTGATGAAATTTCCTTCATCAGCGTCGGCCTCAATGCGATCCAAAGAAGCCCTTCTCTGGTTCCTCAAAGACAGTGTTAGTGGACTGCGCCACGAAATATAAGTGTAACTCTGTGAGATGAATTCACATATCACCAAGAAGTATCTATGAAAGCTTCGTTCTAGTTTTCATCTGAGTATATTTCCTTTGTCACCATAAGCTTCATTGCGCTATTAAGTATCTAATGGCAGATTTCCAGAAAACGGTGTTATCAAACTGATTACTGAAGAGAAACGTATAACTCTGTGAGTTGCATTCACACATGGCAATGCAGTTTCTCAGAAGGCTTCGTTCCAGTTTTAATCTGAGCATATTTCCTTTTTCACCAGAGCCCTCAATGAGCTCAAAATATCAGTGTGCAGAATCCACGACAACAGTGTCAGCAAACTGTTCCAAGAAGGGAAGGGTGGAACTCTGTGTGATGAAGTCACGCATCAGAAAGCAATCTCTCAGAATGTTTCTCTCTAGTTTTTATGTGAGGAAACTTCCTTTCTCACCATGGGCCCCTATGGGCTCCCAAAGGACATTTTGCAGAATGCTCTACAACAGTATTAGCAAACCGTTCCAAGAAGAGGAGGGTGGAACTCTGTGTGATTAAGTCACACATCAGAAAGCAATCTCTCAGAAAGCTTCTCTCAGGTTGTTATGTGAGGATACTTCATTTTTCACCATGGGCCCCTATGTTCTCCCAAATATCACTTTGCAACTTCCACAAAAAGAGTGTTGGAAACTGCTTCCTGAGGTCTAAGTTTTAAGTCTGTGAGATGAACTCCCTGATCAGAAAGAAGTTTCTCAGAAAGCTTCTTTTACGTTTTGAACTGATGAAATTTCCTTTATCAGCATAGGCCTCAATGCGATCCAAGGAAGCCCTTCTCTGTTTCCTCAAAGACAGTGTTAATGGACTGCTCCACGAAACATAAATGTAACTTTGTGAGATGAATTCACACATCACCAAGAAGTTTCTAAGAAAGCTTCGTTCTAGTTTTCATCTGAGGATATTTCCTTTGTCACCGTAAGCTTCACTGCACTATGAATGATCTAATTGCAGATTTCCAGAAAACTGTGTTAACAAACTGATCTCTGAATAGAAACGTGTAAATCTGTGAGTTGCATTCACACATGGCAATGCAGTTTATCAGAAGGCTTTTTTACAGTTTTAATCTAAGGATACTTCCTTTTTCACCTTAGCCCTCCATGAGCTCTCAAATATCACTTTGCAGAATCCACGAAAACAGTGTTAGAAAACTGTTCCAAGAAGGGAAGGGTGGAACTCTGTGTGATGAAGTCACATATCCGAAAGCAATCTCTGAGAAATCTCCTTTCTAGTTTTTATGTGAGGATACTTCCTTTTTCACTATGGCCTGTATGGGCTCCCAAATATCACTTTGCAGAATCCACGACAACACTGTTAGCAAACTGTTCCAAGAAGGGAAGGGTGTATCTCTGTGTGATGAAGCCACACATCAGAAAGCAATCTCTCAGAAAGCTTCTCTCTAGTTATTATGTGAGGATACTTCCTTTTTGACCATGGGTCCCAATTAGCTCCCAGATATCACTTTGCAGAATGCACGACAACAGTTATAGCAAACTCTTCCAAGAAGGGAAGGGTGGAAATGTGTGTGATGAAGTCACACTTCAGAAAGCAATTGTCAGAAAACTTCTCTCTAGTTATTACGTGAGGATATTTCCTTTTTCACCATGGGCCCCTATGGGCTCCCAAATATCACTTTGCAGTTTCCACCAAAAGAGTGTTAGCAAACTGCTTCCTGAGGTCTAAGTTGTAAGTCTGTGAGATGAACTCACTGATCAGAAAGAAGTTTCTCAGAAAGCTTCTTTCACGTTTTGAACTGATGAAAATTCCTTTATGAGCATAGGCCTCAATGTGATCCAAAAATCCCTTCTCAGGTTCCTCAAAGACAGTGTTAATGGACTGCCCCACGAAACATAAGTGTAACTCTGTGAAACGAATTCACACATCACCAAGAAGTTTCTAAGAAAGCATCTTTCTAGTTTTCATCGGAGGATATTTCCTTTGTCACCGTAAGCTTCATTGCGCTATGAAGTATCTAATTGCAGATTTCCAGAAAACTGTGTTAACAAACGGATCACTGAAGAGAAACGTGTAACTCTGTGCATTGCATTCACACATGGCAATGCAGTTTCTCAGAAGGCTTCTTTCCAGTTTTAATCTGAGGATATTTCCTTTTTCACCATAGCCCTCAAAGAGCTCCCAAATATCACTTTGCAGAATCCACGAAAACAGTGTTAGCAAACTGTTCCAAAAAGGGAAGGGTGGAACTCTGTGTGATGAAGTCACATATCAGAAAGCAATCTCTCAGAAAGCTTCTCTCTAGTTTTTATGGGAGGATACATTCTTTTTCACCATGGGGTTCTATGTTCTCCCAAATATCACTTTGCAGAATCCACGACAACAGTGTTAGCAAACTGTTCCATGAAGGGAAGGGTGCAACTCAGTGTGATGAAGTCACACATCAGAAAGCAATCTCTCAGAAAGCTTCTCTCTAGTTATTACGTGAGGATATTTCCTTTTTCACCATGGGCCCCTATGGGCTCCGAAATATCACTTTGCTCTTTCCAAGAAAAGAGTGTTAGCAAACTGCTTCCGGAGGTCTAAGTTGTAAGTCTGTGAAATGAACTCACTGATCACAAAAGTTTCTCAGAAAGCTTCTTTCACGTTTTGAACTGATGAAATTTTCTTTATCAGCGTAGGCCTCAGTGCAATCCAAAGAAGCCCTTCTCAGGTTCCTCAAAGACAGTGTTAATGAACTGCTCAATGAAAAATAAGTGTAACTCTGTGAGATGAATTTACAAATCACCAAGAAGTTTTCCAGAAAGCTTCTTTCTAGTTTTCATCTGAGGATATTTCCTTTGTCACCGTAAGCTTCATTGCGCTATGAAGTATCTAATTGCAGATTTCCAGAAAACTGTGTTAACAAAATGATCACTGAAGAGAAACGTGTTACTCTGTGAGTTGCATTCACACATGGCAATGCACTTTCTCAGAAGGCTTCTTTCCAGTTATAACCTGAGGATATCTCCGTTTTCACCGTAGCCCTCAATGAGCTCCCAAATATTGCTTTGCATAATCAATGACAACAGTGATAGCAAACTGTTCCAAGAAGGGAAGTGTGGAACTCTGTGTGATGAAGTGACACATCAGAAAGCAATCTCTCAGAAAGCTTCTCTCTAGTTACTATGTGAGGATATTTCCTTTTTCACCATGGGCCCCTATGGGCTTCAAAATATCATTTTGCAGAATCCACGACAACAGTGTTGGCAAACTGTCCCAAGAAGGCAAGTGTGGAACTCTGTGTGACGAAGTCACACATCAGAAGGCAATCTCTCAGAACGTTTCTCACTAGTTTTTATGTGAGGATACTTCCTTTTTCACCATGTGCCCCTATGGGATCCCAAATATCACTTTGCAGAATCCACGACAACAGTGTTAGCAAACTGTTCCAAGAAGGAAAGGTTGGAACTCTGTGTGATGAAGTCACATATCAGAAAGCAATCTCTCAGAAAACTTCTCTCTAGTTTTTATGTGAGGATACTTCCTTTTTCACCATGGACCCCTAAGGGCTCCCAAATATGACTTTGCAGAATCCACGACAACAGTGTTAGCAAACTGTTCCAAGAAGGGAAGGGTGGAACTCTGTGTGATGAAGTCACACATCAGAAACCAATCTCTCAGAAAGCTTCTCTCTAGTTATTATGTGACGATATTTCCTTTTTCACCATAGGCTCCTATGGGCTCCTAAATATCACTTTGCAGTTTCCACGAAAAGAGTGTTAGCAAGCTGCCTCCTGAGTTCTAAGTTGTAAGTCTGTGAGATAAACTCTCTGATCAGAAAGAAGTTTCTCAGAAAGGTACTTTCACGATTTGAACAGATGAAATTTCCTTTATCAGCGTAGGCCTCAATGCCATCCAAGGAAGCCCTTCTCAGGTTCCTCAAAGACAGTGTTCATGGACTGCTCCACGAAACCTAAGTGTAACTCTGTGAGATGAATTCACACATCACCAAGAAGTTTCTAAGAAAGCTTCTTTCTAGTTTTCATGTGAGGATACTCCTTTGTCACCGTAAGCTTCATTGTGATATGAAGTATCTAATTGCGGATTTCCAGAAAAGTGTGTTAACAAACTGATCACTGAAGGGAAACGTGTAACTCTGTGAGTTGCATTCACACATGGCAATGCAGTTTCTCAGAAGCCTTCCTTCCCGTTTTAATCTGACAATATTTCCTTTTTCACCATAGGTCTCAATGAGCTTCCAAATACCACTTTGCAGAATCCACGATAACAGTGTTAGCAAACTGTTCCAAGAAGGGAAGTGTGGAACTCTGTGTGATGAAGTAACATATCAGAAATCAATCTCTCAGAAAGCTTTTCTCCTGTTTATACGTAAGGATACTTCCTTTTCACCATGGGCCGCTAAAGGCTCCCAAATATCACTTTGCAGAATACAAGACAACAGTGTTAGCAAACTGTTCAAGAGGGAAGGGTGGAACTCGTTGTGATGAAGTCACACATCAGAAAGCAATCTCTCAGAAAGCTTCTCTCTAGTTTTTGTGTGAGGATACTTCCTTTTTCACCCTGGGTCCCTATGGGATCCCAAATATCGCTTTGCAGAATCCACGACAACAGTGTGAGCAAACTGTTCCAAGAAGGGAAGGGTGGAACTCTGTGTGATGAAGTCACACATCAGAAAGCAATCTCTCAGAAAGCTTCTCTCTAGTTATTAGGTGAGAATATTACCTTTTTCACCATGGGCCCCTATGGGTACCCAAATATCATTTTGCAGTTTCCACGAAGAGTGTTAGAAAATTGCTTCCTGAGGTCTAAGATGTAAGTCTGTGAGATGACCTCACGGATCAGAAAGAAGTTTCTCAGAAAGCTTCTCTCACGTTTTGAACTGATGAAATTTCCTTCATCAGCGTTGACCTAAATGCGATCCAAAGAAGCCCTTCTCAGGTTCCTCAGAGGCAGTGTTAATGGACTGCTCCACGATACATAAGTGTAACTCTGTGAGTCGAATTCACACATCACCAAGAAGTTTCTAAGAAAACTTCTTTCTAGTTTTCATCTGAGGATATTTCCTGTGTCACGGTAAGCTTCATTGTGCTATTAAGTATCTAATTGCAGACTTCCAGAAATCTGTGTTAACAAACTGATCACTGAAGAGAAACGTGTAACTCTGTGAGTTGCATTCACACATGGCAATGCAATTTCTGAGAAGGCTTCTTTCCAGTTTTAATCTGAGTATGTTTCCTTTTTCACCATATCCCTCAATGAGCTCCCAAATATCACTTTGCAGAATCCACAACAACAGTGTTATCAAACTGTTCCATGAAGGGAAGGTTGGAACTCTGTGTGATGAAGTCACACATCAGGAAGCAATCTCTCAGAAAGCTTCTTTCAAGTTATTATGTGAGGATATTCCCTTTTTCACCATGGGCCCCTACGGGCTCCCAAATATCACTTTGCAGAATCCACGACAACAGTGTTGGCAAACTGTTCCAAGAAGGGAAAGGTGGAACTCTGTGTGATGAATTCTCATATCAGAAAGCAATCTCTCAGAAAGCTTCTCTCTAGTTCTCATGTGAGGATCCCTCTTCTTTCACCATGGGCCCCTATGGGCTCCCAAATATCACTTTGCAGAATTCACGACAACAGTGTTTGCAAACTGTTCCAAGAAGGGAATGGTGGAACTCTGTGTGATGAAGTCACACATCAGAAAGGAATCTCTCAGAAAGCTTCTCTCTAGTTTTTATGTGAGGATACTTCCTTTTCCACCATGGGCCCCTAAGGGCTTCCAAATATCACTTTGCAGAATCCAGGACAACAGTGTTAGCAAACTGTTCCAAGAAGGGAAGTGTGGAACTCTGTGTGTCGACGTCACAGATCACAAAGCAATCTCTCAGAAAGCTTCTCTCTAGTTATTATGTGAGGATATTTCCTTTTTCACCATTTGCCCCTATGGGCTCCCAAATATCACTTTGCTGTTTCCACGAAAAAAGTGTTAGCAAACTGCTTCCTGAGGTCTCAGTTGTAAGACTGTGAGATGAACTCAGTGATCAGAAAGAGTTTCTCAGAAAGCTTCTTTCACGTTTTGAACTGATGAAATTTCCTTTATCAGCGTAGGCTTCAATGCGATCCAAAGAAGGCCTTCTCAGGTTCCTCAAAGACAGTGTTAACGGACTGCTCCACGAAACATAGGCTTAACTCTTTGAGATGAATTCACACATCACCAAGAAGTTTCTAAGAAAGCTTCTTTCTAGTTTTTATCTGAGGATATTTGTTTTGTCACCGTAAGCTTCATTGCTCTACGAAGTATCTAATTGCAGATTTCCAGAAAACTGTGTTAAGAAACTGATCACTGCAGAGAAACGTGTAACTCTGTGAGTTGCATTCACACATGGCAATGCAGTTTCTCTGAAGGTTTCTTTCCACTTTTAATCTGAGGATATGTCCTTTTTCGCCATAGTCCTCAATCAGTTCCCATTTATCACTTTGCAGAATCCACGACAACAGGTTAGCAAACTGTTCCAAGAAGGGATGGGTGGTACTCTGTGTGATGAAGTCACACATCAGAAAGCAATCTCTCAGAAAGCTTCTGTCTAGTTTTTATGTGAGGATACTTCCATTTTCACCATGGGCCCCTATGGGCTCCAGAATATCACTTTGCAGTTTCCATGAAAAGATTGTTACCAAACTGCTTCCTGAGGTCTAAGTTGTAACTCTGTTAGATGAATTCACACGTCACCAAGAAGTTTCTAAGAAAGCTTCTTTCTAGTTTTCATCTGACGATATTTCCTTTATCACCGTAAGCTTCACTGCGCTATGAAGTATCTAATTGCAGATTTCCAGAAAACTGTGTTAACAAACTGATCACTGAAGAGAAACGTGTAACTCTGTGAGTTGCATTCACAAATGGCAATGAAGTGTCTCAGAAGGCTTCTGTCCAGTTTTAATCTGACGTTATTACCTTTTCCAACGTAGCCCTCAATGAGCTCCCAAATATCGCTTTGCAGAATCCACGACAACAGTGCTAGCAATCTGTTCCAAGAAGGGAAGGGTGGAACTGTGTGCGATGAAGTCACACATCATAAAGCAATCTCTCAGAAAGCTTCTCTGTAGTTATTATGTGAGGATACTTCGTTTTTCACCATGGGCCCCTATTGGCTCCCAAATATCACTTTGCAGAATCCCCAACAACAGTGTTAGTAAACTGTTCCAAGAAGGGAAGGGTGGAACTCTGTGTGATGAAGTCACACATCCGAAAGCAATCTCTCAGAAAGCTTCTCTATAGTTATTATGTGAGGTTATTTCCTTTTTCACCATGGGCCCTTATGGGATCCCAAATATCACTTTGCAGTTCCCATGAAAGGAGCGTTAGCAAACTGCTTAATGAGGTCTAACTTGTAAGTCTGTGAGTTGAACTCACTGATGAGAAAGAAGTTTCTCAGAAAGATTCTTTCACGTTATTAACTGTTGAAATTTCCTTTATCAGCGTAGGCCTCAATGTGATCCAAGAAGCCCTTCTCAGGTTCCTCAGAGACAGTGTTAATGAACTGCCCCACGAAACATAAGTGTAACTCTGTGAGATGAATTCACACATCGCGAAGAAGTTTCTAGGAGAGCTTCTTTCTAGTTTTCATCTGAGGATATTTCCTTTGTCACCGTAAGCTTCATTGCGCTATGAAGTATCTAATTGCAGATTTCCAGAAAACTGTGTTAACAAATTGATCACTGAAGAGAAACATGTAACTCTCTGGGTTTCATTCACACATGGCAATGCCATTTCTCAGAAGGCTTCTTTCCAGTTTTAATATGAGGATATTTCCTTTTTCACCATAGCCCTCAAAGAGCTCCCAAATATCACTTTGCAGAATCCACGACAACAGTCTTAGCAAACTGTTCCAAGAAGGGAATGGTCGAACTCTGTGTGATGAAGTCACACATCAGAAGGCAATCTCTCAGAAAGCTTCATCTAGTTTTTATATGAGGATACTTCCATTTTCAACATGCGCCCCTATAGGCTCCGAAATATCACATTGCAGGATCCACGAAAACAGTGTTAGGGAACTGTTCCAAGAAGGGAAGGGTGGAACTCTGTGTGATGAACTCACACATCCGAAAGCATTCTCTCAGAATGCTTCTCTCTAGTTATTATGTGAGGATATTTCCTTTTTCACCATGGGACACTATGGGCTCCAAAGTATCACTTTGCAGTTTCCACCACAACATTGTTTGCAAACTGTTCTAAGAAGGGAAGGGTGGAACTCTGTGTGATGAACTCACACATCAGAAAGCAATCTCTCAGAACGCTTCTCTCTAGTTATTATGTGAGGATATTTCCTTTTCCACCATGGAACCCTAAGGGCTCCCAAATATCACATTGCAGAATACACGAAAGGAGTGTTAGTACACTGCTTCCTGAGGTCTAATTTGTAAGTCTGTGAGATGAACTCACTAATCAGAAAGAAGTTTCTCAGAAAGCTTCTTTCACGTTTTGAACTGATGAAATTTCCTTTATCAACGTCGGCCTCAATGCTATACAAAGAAGACCTTCTCAGGTTCCTCAAAGACACTGTTAATGGACTGCTCCACTAAAAATAAGTGTAACTCTGTGATATGAATTCACACATCACCAAGAAGTTTCAAAAAAGCTTTTTTCTAGTTTTCATCTGAGCATATTCCCTTTGTCACCGTAAGCTTCATTGCGCTATGAACTATCTAATAGCAGATTACCAGAAAACTAAGTTAAGAAAAAGATCACTGAAGAGAAACATGTAACTCTGTGATTTGCATTCACACATGGCAATGCAGTGTCTCAGAAGGCTTCTTTCCATTTTTAATCTGGGTATATTTCCATTTTCACCATAGCCCTCAATGAACTCCCAAATATCACTTTGCAGAATCCACGACAACAGCGTTAGCAAACGTTTCCAAGAAGGGAAGGGTGGAACTCTGTGTGATGAAGTCACACATCAGAAAGCAATCTCTCAGAAATCTTCTCTCTAGTTTTTATGTGAGGATGCTTCCTTTTTCACCTTGGGCCCCAAAGGGCTCCCAAATATCACTTTGCAGAATCCAGGACAACAGTGTTAGCAAACTGTTGCAAGAGGGACTGGTGGAAACCTGTGTGATGAAGTCACACATCAGAAAGCAATCTCTCAGAAACCTTCTCTCTAGTTATTATGTGAGGATATTTCCTTTTTCACCATGGGCCCCTAAGGGCTCCCAAATATCACTTTGAAGTTTCCACGAAAAGAGTGTTAGCAAACAGCTTCCTGATTTCTACGTTGTAAGTCTGTGAGATGAACTCACTGATCAGAAAGAAGTTTCTCAGAAAGCTTCTTTCACGTTTTGAACTGATGAAATTTCCTTTATCAGGGAAGGCCTCAATGCGATCCAAGAAGCCCTTCTCAGGTTCCTCCAAGACAGTGTTAATGGACTGCTCCAAGAAACATAAGTGTAACTCAATGAGATGAATTCACACATCACCAAGAAGTTTCTATGAAAGCTTCTTTCTAGTTTTCATCTGAAGATATTTCCTTTCTCACCGTAAGCTTCATTGCGCTATGAAGTATCTAATTGCAGATTTCCAGAAAACTGTGCTACCAAACTGATCACCGAAGAGAAACGTGTAACTCCGTGTGTTGCATTCACACATGGCAATGCAGTTTCTCAGAAGGCTTCTTTCCAGTTTTAATCTGAGGATATTTCCTTTTTCACCATGGCCCTCAATGAACTCCCAAATATCACTTTGCAGAATCCACGACAACAGTGTTAGTAAACTGTTCCAAGAAGTGAAGGGTGGAATTCTGTGTGATGAAGTCCCACACCAGAAAGCAATCTCTCAGAAATCTTCTCTCTTGTTTTTATGTAAGAATACTTCCTTTTTCACCCTGGGCCTCAAAGGGCTCCGAAATATCACTTTGCAGAATCCACGACAACAGTGTAAGCAAACTGTTCCAAGAAGGGAAGGGTGGAACTATGTGTGGTGAAGTCAAACATCAGAAAGCAATTTCTCAGAAAGCTTCTCTCTAGTTATTATGTGAGCATATTTCCTTTTTCACCATGGGCCCCTATGGGCTCCCAAATATCACGTTGCAGTTTCCACGAAAAGAGTGCTAGCAAACTGCTTTCTCTAAGTTTTAAGTCTGTGGGATGAACTCACTGATGAGGAAGAAGTTTCTCAGAAAGCTTGTTTCAAGTTTCGAACTGATGAAATTTCCTTTATCAGCCTAGGCCTCAATGCGATTTTCGGAAGCCCTTCTCAGGTTCCTCAAAGACAGTGTTAATGGATGCTCCACGAAAAAAGTGTAACTCTGTGAGATGAATTCACACATCACCAAAAAGTTGCAAAGAAAGCTTCTTCCTAGTTTTCATCAGAGGATATTTCCTTTGTCACCGTAAGCTTCATTGCGAAATGAAGTATACAATTACAGATTTCCAGAAAACTGTGTTAACAAACTGATCACTGAAGAGAAACGTGTAACTCTGCGAATTGCATTCACACATGGCAATGCAGTTTCTCAGAAGGCTTCTTTCCAGTTTTAATCTGACGATATTTGCTTTTTAACCGTACCCCTCAATGAGTTCCCAAATATCACTTTGCAGAATCCACGACAACAGTGTTATCAAACTGTTCCAAGAAGGGAAGGGGGGATCTCTGTGTGATGAAGTCATACATCGCAAAGCAATCTCTCAGAAACCTTCTCTCTAGTTTTTGTGTGAGGATACTTCCTTTTTCACCATGGTCCCCTAAGGGCTCCCAAATATCACTTTGCAGAATTCACGACAACAGTGTTTTCAAACTGTTCCAAGAAGGGAAAGGTGGAACTCTGTGTGATGAAGTAACACGTCACAAAGCAATCTCTCAGAAAGTTTCTCTGTAGTTATTATGTGAGGATATTTCCTTTTTCACCATGGGCCCCTATGGGCTCCGAAATATCAGTTTGCATTTTCCACCAAAAGATTGTTAGCAAACTGCTTCCTGAGGTCTAAGTTGTAGGTCTGTGAGATGAACTCACTGTTCAGAAAGAAGTTTCTCAGAAAGCTTCCTTCCCGTTTTGAACTGAGGAAATTTCCTTTATCAGCGTAGGCCTCAATGCGATCCTAAGAAGCCCTCCTCATGTTCCACAAAGATAGTGTTAATGGACTGCTCCACATAACATAAGTGTAACTCTGTGAGATGAATTCACACATCACGAAGAAGTTTCTCAGAAAGCTTCTTTCTAGTTTTCATGTAAGGATATTTCCATTGTCACCGTAAGCTTCATTGCGCTATGAAGTATCTAATTCCAGATTTCCAGAAAACTGTGTTAACAAAGTGATCACTGAAGACAAACATGTAACTCTGTGAGTTGCATTCACAAATGGCAATGCAGTTTCTCAGAAGGCTTCTTTCCAGTTTTAATCTGAGTATATTTCCTTTTTCACCATGGCCCTCAGTGAGCTCTCAAATATCACTTTGCAGAATCCACGACAAGAGCGTTAGCAAACTGTTCCAAGAAGGGAAGGGTGGAACTCTGTGTGATGAAGTCACACATCAGAAAGCAATGTCGCAGAAAGCTTCTCTCTAGTTTTTATGTGAGGCTATTTCCTTTTTCACCATGGGCGCCATGGGCTCCCATATATCACTTTGCAGAATCCACGACAACAGTGTTAGCAAATGTTCCATGAAAGGAGGGTGGAACTCTGTGTGATGAAGTCTCATATAAGAAAGCAATCTCTCAGAGAGCTTCTGTCTAGTTTTTATGTGAGGATATTTCCTTTTTCACCATGGGCCCCATGGGCTCCCAAATATCAATTTGCAGAATCCACGACAACAGTGTTAGCAAACTGTTCCATGAAAGGAGGGTGGAACTCTGTGTGATGAAGTCTCATATAAGAAAGCAATCTCTCAGAAAGCTTCTCTCTAGTTATTATGTGAGGATATTTCCTTTTTCCCCATGGGCCCCAAGGGGCTACCAAATATCATTTTGCAGTTTCCACGAAAAAGTGTTAGCAAACTGCTTCCTGAGGTCAACGTTGTAAGTCTGTGAGATGAACTCACTGATCAGAAAGAAGTTTTTCAGAAAGCTTCTTTCACGTTTTGAAGTGATGAAATTTCCTTTATCAGCGTAGGCCTCAATGCGATCCTAAGAAGCCCTTCTCAGGTTCCTCAAAGGCAGTGTTAATGGGCTCCACCAGGAAACATAAGTGTAACTCTGTGAGATGAATTCACACATCACCAAGAAGTTTCTATGAACGCTTCTATCTAATGTTCATGTGAGGATATTTCCTATGTCAACATAAGCTTCATTGCGCTATGAAGTATCTCATTGCAGATTTCCAGAAAAGTGTGTTTATGAACTGATCACTGAAGAGAAACGTGTAACTCTGTGAGCTTGCATTCACACATGGCAATGCAGTTTCTCAGAAGGCTTCTTTCCACTTTAATCTGAGGATATTTCCTTTTTCACCATAGCCCTCAATGAGCTCCCAAATATCACTTTGCAGAATCCACGACAAGAGTGTTAGCAAACTGTTCCAAGAAGGGAAGGGTGGAAGTCTGTTTGATGAAGTCACACATCTGAAAGCAATCTCTCAGAAAGCTTCTCTCTAGTTTTCATGTGAGGATACTTCCTTTTTCACCATGGGCCCCATGGTCTCCGAAATATCACTTTGCAGAATCCTCGACAACAGTGTTAGCAAGCTGTTCCAAGAAGGGAAGGGTGGAACTCGGTGTGATGAAGTCACACATCAGAAAGTAATCTCTCATAAAGCTTCTCTCTAGTTATTATGTGAGGATATTTCATTTTTCACCATGGGCCCCTATGGGCTCCCAAGTATCACTTTGCAGTTTCCACGAAAAGAGTGTTAACAAACTGCTTAATGAGGTCTAAATTGTAAGTCTGTGAGATGAACTCACTGATCAGAAAGAGGTTTCTCAGAAACCTTCTTTCACGTTTTGAACTGATGTAATTTCCTTTATCAGCGTAGGCCTCTATGCGATCCAAAGAAGCCCTTCTCATGTTCCTCAAAGACAGTGTTAATGAACTACTCCATGAAACATAAGTGTAACTCTGTGAGGTGAATTCACACGTCTCCACGAAGTTTCTAGGAAAACTTCTTTCTAGTTTTCATCTGAGGATATTTCCTTTGTCACCATAGGCTTCATTGCGCTATGAAGTATCTAACTGCAGATTTCCAGAATAGGGTGTTTACGAACTGATCACTGAAGAGAAACGTGTAACTCTGTGAGCTGCATTCACACATGGCAATGCAGTTTCTCAGAAGGCTTCTTTCCAGTTTTAATCTGAGGATATTGCCTTTTTCACCATAGCCCTGAATGATCTCCCAAATATCGCTTAACAGAATCCACGACAACACAGTTAGGAAAGTTTTCCAAGAAGGGAAGTGTGGAACTCTGTGTGATGAAGTCACATATCGGAAAGCAATCTCTCAGAAAGCTTCTCTCTAGTTATTATGTGAGGATACTCCCTTTTTCACCATTGGACACTATGAGTTCCCAAATATCATTTAGCAGAATCCACGGTAACAGTGTTAGCAAAATGTTCCAAGAAGGGAAGGGTGGAACTCTGTGTGATGAAGTCACACATCAGAAAGCAATCTCTCAGAAAGCTTCTCTCTAGTTATTATGTGAGGATATTTCCCTTGTCACCATGGGCCCCTATGGGCTCCCAAATATCACTTTGCAGTTTCCAGGAAAAGAGTGTTAGCAAACTGCTTCCTGAGATCTAAGTTGTAAGTCTGTGTGATGACCTCACTGATCAGAAAGACGTTTCCCAGAAAGCTTCTTTCACGTTATGAACTGATGAAATTTACTTTGTCAGCGTAGGCCTCAATGTGATCCAAAGAAGCCCTTCTCAGGTTCCTCAAAGACAGTGTTAATGGACTGCTCCATGAAATATAAGTGTAACTCTGTGAAGTGAATTCACACATCACCAAGAAGTTTCTAAGAAAGCTTATTTCTAGTTTTCATCCGAGGATATTTCCTTTGTCACCTTAAGCTTCATTGCGCTATGAAGTATCTAATTGCAGATTTCGAGAAAACTGTGTTAACAAACTGATCACTAAAGAGAAACGTGTAACTCTGTGAGTTGCATTAAAACATGGCAATGCAGTTTCTCGGAAGGCTCCTTTCTAGTTTTAATCTGAGGATATTTCCTTTTTCTCCATAGCCTTCAGTGAGCTCCCAAATGTCACTTTGCAGAATCCATGACAACAGTGTTAGCAAACTGTTCCAAGAAGTGAAGGGTGGAACTCTGTGTGATGAAGTGACACATGAGATAGCAATCTCTCAGAAAACTTCTCTCTCGTTTTTATGTGAGGATACTTCCTTTTTCACCATGGGCCCCTATGGGCTCCCAAATATCACTTTGCAGAATCCACGACAACAGTGTTATCAAACTGTTCGAAGAAGGGAAGTGTGGAACTCTGTGTAATGAAGTAACACATCAGAAAGCAATCTCTCAAAAAGCTTCTCACTACTTATTATGTGAGGATATTTCCTTTTTCACCATTGGGAAACCTATGGGTTCCAAAATATCACTTTGCAGTTTGCACGAAAAGAGTGTTAGCAAACTGCTTCCTGAGGTATAAGTTGTAAGACTGTGAGATGAAATCACTGATCAGAAAGAAGTTTCTCAGAAAGCTTCTTTCACGTTTTGAACTGATGACATTTCCTTAATCAGCGTAGGCCTCAATGTGATACAAAAAACCCCTTCTCAGGTTCCTCAAAGACAGTGTTAATGGACTGCTCCACGAAACAGAAGTGTAACTCTGTGAGATGAATTCACGCATCACCAAGAAGTTTCTCAAAAAGCTTCTTTCTAGTTTTCATCTGAGGATATTTCCTTTGTCACGGTAAGCTTCATTGCGCTATGAAGTATCTAATTGCAGATTTCCAGAAAACTGTGTTAACAAACTGATCACTGAAGAGAAACGTGTAACTCTGTGAGTTGCATTCACACATGGCAATGCAGTTTCTCAGAAGGCTTCTTTCCAGTTTTAATCTGAGGATATTTCCATTTTCACCATAGCCCTCAATGAGCTCCCAAATATCACTCTGCAGAATCCGCGACAACAGTGTTAACAAACTGTTTCAAGAAGGGAAGGGTGGTACTCTGTGTGATGAAGTCACACATCAGAAAGCAATCTCTCAGAAAGCTTCTCTCTAGTTATCATGTGAGGATATTTCCTTTTTCACCGTGGCCCCTAAGGGATCCCAAATATCAGTTTGCAGTTTCAAAGGAAAGAGTGTCAGCAAACTGTTGCCTGAGGTGTAAGTTGAAAGTCTGTGAGATGAACTCACTGATCAGAAAGAAGTTTCTCAGAAAGCTTCTTTCACGTTTTGAACTGATGAAATTTCCTTTGTCAGCGTAGGGCTCAATGCGATCCAAAGAAGCCCTTCTCAGGTTCCTCAAAACAGTGTTAATGGACTGCTCCACGGAACATAAGTGTAACTCTGTGAGATGAATTCACACATCACCAATCAGTTTCTCAGAAAGCTTTTTTCTAGTTTTCATCTGAGGATATATCCTTTGTCACCGTAAGCTTCATTGCGCTATGAAGTATCTAATTGCAGATTTCCAGAAAACTGTGTTAACAAACTGATCACTGAAGAGATACGTGTAACTCTCTGAGTTGAATTCACACATGGCAATGCAGTTTGTCAGAAGGCTTCTTTCCAGTTTTAATCTGAGGATATTTCCTTTATCACTATATCGTTTAATGAGCTCCCAAATTTCACTTTACAGAATCCACGACAACAGTGTTATCAAACTGTTCCAAGACGGAAATTGTGGAACTCTGTGTGATGAAGCCACACACCGGAAAGCAATCTCTCAGAAAGCCTCTCTCGAGTTCCTATGTGAGGATACTTCTTCTGTCACCATGGGCCGCTAAGGGCTCGCAAATACCACTTTGCAGAATCCACGACAACAGTGTTAGCAAACTGTTCCAAGAAGATAAGTGTGGAAATCTGTGTGATGAAGTCACCCATCAGAAAGCATTCTCTCAGAAATCTTCCATCTAGTGTTTTTGTGAGGATACTTCCTTTTTCACCATGGGCCCCTATGGGCTCCGAAGTATCACCTTGCAGAGTCCACGCCAACTGTGTTAGCAAACTGTTCCAAGAAGGGAAGTGTGGAACTCTGTGTGATGAAATCACACATCAGAAAACAATCTCTCAGAAAGCTTGTCTCTAGATCTTATGTGAGGATATTTCCTTTTTCACCACGGGCCCCTATGGGCTCCCAAATATCACTTTGCAGTTTCCACGAAAAGAGTGTTAGCAAACTGCTTACTGAGGTCCAGGTTGTAAGTCTGTGACATGAACTCACTAACCAGAAAGGAGTTTCTCAGAAAGCTTCTTTCACCTTTTGAGCTGATGAAATTTCCTTTATTAGCGTACGCCTCAATGCGATCCAAAGAAGCCCTTCTCAGATTCCTCAAAGACATTGCTAATGGACTGCTCCAAGAAACATAAGTGTAACTCTGTGAGATGCATTCACACATCACCAAGAAGTTTCTCAGAAAGCTTCTTTCTAGTTTTCATCTGAGGATATTTCCTTGGTAACCGCAAGCTTCATTGCACTACGAAGTATCTATTTGCTGCTTTCCAGAAAACTGTGTTAACAAACTGATCACTGAAGAGAAACGTGTAACTCTATGAGTTACATTCACACATGGCAATGCAGTTTCTCAGAAGGCTTCTTTCCACTTTTAATCTGAGGATATTTCCTTTTTCACCATAGTCGTCAATGAGCCCCAAATATCACTTTGCAGAATCCTCGACATCAGTGTTAGCAAACTGTTCCAAGAAGGGAAGGGTGGAACTCTGTGCGATGAAGTCACATATCGGACAGCAATATCTCAGAAAGCTTCTCTCTAGTTCTTATGTGAGGATACTTCTTTTTTCACCATGTGCCCCTATGGGCTCCCAAATATCACTTTGCAGAATCCACGACAACAGTGTTAGCAAACTGTTCCAAGAAGGGAAGTGTGGAACTCTTTGTGATGAAGTCACACATCAGAAAGCAATCTCTCAGAAAACTTCTCTCTAGTTCTTATGTGAGGATATTTCCATTTTCACCATGGGACCCTATGGGCTCCCAAATATCTCTTTGCAGTTTCCACGAAAAGAGTGTTAGCAAACTGCTTCCTGAGGCCTAAGTTTTAACTCTGTGAGATGAACTCACTGACCCGAAAGAAGTTTCTCAGAAAGTTTCTTTCATGTTTTGAACTGATGAAATTTCCTTTATCAACGTAGGCCTCAATGCGATCCAAAGAAACCCTTCTCAGGTTCCTCAAAGACAGTGCTAATGGACTGCTCCCCGAAACATAAGTGTAACTCTGTGAGATGAATTCACACATCACCAAGAAGTTTCTTAGAAAGCTTTTTCTAGTTTTCATCTGAGGATATATCCTTTGTCACCGTTAGCTTCATTGTACTATGAAGTATCTATTTGCAGATTTCCAGAAAACTGTGTTAACAAACTGATCACTGAAGAGAAACGTGTAACTCTGTGGGTTTGCTTCACACATGGCAATGCAGTTTCTCAGAAGGCTTCTTTCCAGTTTTAATCTGAGGATATTTCCTTTTTCACCATAGCCCTCAATGAGGACCCAAATATAAATTTGCAGAATCCACGACAACAGTGTTATCAAACTGTTCCAAGAAGGGTAAGGGGGAACTTTTTCTGATGAAGTCACACATGAGAAAGCAATCTCTCAGAAAGCTTCTCTCTATTTATTATGTGAGAATACTTCCTTTTTGACCATGGGCCCCTATAGGCTCCCAAATATCACTTTGCAGAATCCTCGACAACAGTGTTAGCAAACTGTTCCAAGAAGGGAAGCGTGGAACTCTGTGTGCTGAAGTCACCTATCCGAAAGCAATCTCTCAGAAAGCTTCCCTCAGGTCCTTATGTGAGGATACTTCTTTTTTCACAATGCGCCCCTAAGGGCTCCCAAATATCAGTTTGCAGAATACACGACAACAGTGTTAGCAAACTGTTCCAAGAAGGGAAGGTGGAACTCTGTGTGATGAAGTCCCATATCAGAAAGCAATCTCTCAGAAAGCTTCTCTGTAGTTTTTATGTGAGGATACTTCCTTTTTCATTCTGGTACCCTATGGGCTCCCAAATATCACTTTGCAGAATCCACGACAACAGTGTTAGCAAACTGTTCCAAGAAGGTAAGTGTGGAACTCTGTGTGAGGAAGTCACACTTCAGAAGGCAATCTCTCAGATGGCTTCTCTCTAGTTGTTATGTGAGGATATTTCCTTTTTCACCAGGGGCCCCTATGGACTCCCAAATATCACTTTGCAGTTTCCACGAAAAGAGTGTTAACAACCTGCTTCCTGAGGTCTAAGCTTTAAGTCAGTGAGATTAACTCACTGATATGAAAGAAGTTTCTCAGAAAGCTTCTTTCACGTATTGAACTGATGAAATTTCCTTTATCAGCGTAGGCCTCAATGCGATCCAAAGGGGCCCTTCTCAGGTTCCTCCAAGACGGTGTTAATGGACTGCTCCACGAAACATAAGTGTAACTCTTTGAGATGAATTCACACACCACTAAGAAGTTTCTAAGAAGGCTTCTTTCTAGTTTTCATCTGAGGATATTTCCTTTGTCACCATAAGCTTCATTGCGCTATGAAGTATCTAATTGCAGATTTCCAGAAAACTGTGTTAACGAACTGATCACTGAAGAGAAACGTGAAACTCTGTGAGTTGCATTCAAACATGGCAATGCAGTTTTCCAGAATGTATCTATCCAGTTTTAATCTGAGGAAATTTCATTTTTCACCATAGCCCTCAATGGGCACCCAAATATCACTTTGCAGAATCCACGACAACAGTGTTAGCAAAGTGTTCCAAGAAGGGAAGAGTGGAACTCTGTGTGATGAAGTCACACATCACGAAGAAGTTTCTAAGGAAGCTTCTTTCTAGTTTGCATCTGTGGATATTTCCTTTGTCTCCGTAACTTCATTGCGCTATGAAGTATCTATTTGCAGATTTCCAGAAAACTGTGTTAAAAAAAGGATCACTGAAGAGAAACGAGTAACTGTGAGTTGCATTCACACATGGCAATGCAGTTTCTCAGAAGGCTTCTTTCTACTTTTAATCTGAGGATATTTCCTGTTTCACCATAGCCCTCAATGAGCTCCCAAATATCACTTTGCAGAATCCACGAAAACAGTGTTAGCAAACTGTTCCAAGAACAGAAGGGTGGAACTCTGTGTGATGAAGTCACACATCGGACGGCAATCTCTCAGAAAGCATCTCTCTAGTTTTTATGTGAGGATACTTCCTTTCTCACCTTCAGCCCCTATGGGTTCCGAAATATCACTTTGCAGAATCCAGGACAACAGTGTTACAAAACTGTTCCAAGAAGGGAAGGGTGGAATTCTCTGTGATGAAGTCACACATCAGAAAACAATCTCTCAGAAAGCTTCTCACTACTTATTATGTGAGGATATTTCCTTTTTGACCATGGGGAAACCTATGGGTTCCCAAATGAGACTTTGCAGTTTGCACGAAAAGATTGTTAGCAAACTGCTTCCTGAGGTCTAAGTTGTAAGTCTGTGAGATGACCTCACTGATCAGAAAGAAGTTTCTCAGAAAGCTTCTTCACGTTTTGAACTGATGAAATTTCCTTTATCAGCGTAGGCCTCAATGCGATCTAAAGAAGCCCTTCTGAGGTTCCTCAAAGACAGTGTTAATGGACTGCTCCACGAAACGTAAGTGTAACTCTGTGAGATGAATTCACACATCTCCAAGATGTTTGTAAGAAAGTTCTTTCCACTTTTCTTCTGAGGATATTTCCTTGGTCACCGTAAGCTTCATTGCGCTATGAAGTATCTAATTGCAGATTTCCAGAAAACTGTGTTAACAAACTGATCACTGAAGAGTAACGTGTAACACTGTGAGTTGCATTCACACATGGCAATGCAGTTTCTCAGAAGGCTTCTTTCCAGTTTTAATCTGAGAGTATTTCCTTTTTCACCATAGCCCTCAATGAGCTCCCAAATATCAGTTTGCAGAATCCACGACAACAGTGTTAGCAAACTGTTCCAAGAGGGAAAGTTGGAACTCTGGTTAATGAAATCCCATATCAGAAAGCAATCTCTCAGAAAGCTTCTCTCTAATTTTTATGTGACGATACTTCCTTTTCACCCTGGGCCCCTATGGCCTCCCAAATACCACTTTGCAGAATCCACGACAACTGTGTTAGCAAACTGTTCCAAGAAGGGAAGCGTGGAACTCTGTGTGAGGAAGTCACACTTCAGAAAGCAATCTCTCAGAAAGCTTCTCTCTATTTGTTATGTGAGGATATTTCCTTTTTCACCATGGGCCCCTATGGGCTCCCAAATATCACTTTGCAAAAGGCACGACAACAGTGTTATCAAACTGTTTCAGGAAGGGAAGTGTGGATCTCTGTGTGATGAAGTCACACATCAGAAAGCAATCTCTCAGAAAGCTTCTCTCCAGTTGTCATGTGAGGACACTTCCTTGTCCACCATGGGCCCCTAAGGGCTCCCATATATCACTTTGCAGAATCCACGACAACAGTGTTAGCAAACTGTTCCAAGAAGGGAAGTGTGGAACTCTGTGTGATGAAGTCACACATCAGAAAGCAATCTCTCACAAGGCTTCTCTCTAGTTATTATGTGAGGATATTTCCGTTTTCACCTTTGGCTCCTATGGGATTCCAAATATCACTTTGCAGTTTCCACGAAAATAGGAAGAGCAAACTGCTTCCTGAGGTCTAATTTGTAAGTCTGTGAGATGAACTCACTGTTTAGAAAGGAGTTTCTCAGAAAGTTTCTTTCACGTTTTGAACTGATGAAATTTCCTTTATCAGCGTAGTCCTCAATGCGATCCAAAGAAGCCATTCTCAGGTTCCTCAAAGACAGTGTTACAGGACTATTCCACGAAATATAAGTGTAACACTGTGAGATGAATTCACACATCACCAAGAAGTTTCTCAGAAAGCTTCTTTCTAGTTTTCATCTGAGGATATTTCCTTTGTCACCGTAAGCTTCATTGCGCTATGACGTATCTAATTGCAGATTTCCACAAAACCGAGTTAACAAACTGATCACTGAAAAGAATCCATGACAACAGTGTTAGCAAACTGTTCCAAGAAGGGAAGTGTGGAACTCTGTGTGATGAAGTCACACATCAGAAAGCAATCTCTCAGAAGGCTTCTCTCTAGTTATTATGTAAGGATATTTCCTATTTCATCATTGCCCCCTATGAGCTCCCAAATATCACTTTGCAGTTTCCACGAAAATAGTGTTCGCACACTGCTTCCTGAGGTCTAAGTTGTAAGTCTGTTTAATGAACTCACTGTTCAGAAAGTACTTTCTCAGAAAGTTTCTTTCAAGTTTTGAAATGATGAATTTTCCTTTAGCTGTGTAGGCCTCAATGCGATCCAAAGAAGCCCTTCTCAGATTTCTCAAAGACAGTGTTAATGGACTGTTCCACAAAACATAATTGTAACTCTGTGAGATGATTTCACACATCACCAAGAGGTTTCTCAGAAAGCTTATTTCTAGTTTTCATCTGAGGATATTTCCTTTGTCACCGTAAGCTTCATTCTGTTATGAAGTATCTGTTTGCAGATTTCAAGAAAACTGTGTTAACAAACTGATCACTGAAGAGAAATGTGTAACTCTGTGAGTTGCATTCACACATGGCAATGCAGTTTCTCAGAAGGCTTCTTTCTAGTTTTAATCTGAGGATATTTCCTTTTTCAGTGTAGCCCTCAATGAGCTCCCAAATAAGACTTTGCAGAATCCACTACAACAATGTTAGCAAACTGTTCCAAACTGGAAGGATGGTACTCTGTGTGATGAAGTCACATAACCGAAATCAATCTCTCAGAAAGCTTCTCTCTTGTTCTTATGTGAGGACATTTCTTATTTCACCATGGGACCCTAGGGGCCCACAAATATCACTTCGCAGAATCCTCGAAAACAGTGTTAGCAAACTGTTCCAAGAAGGGATTGGTGGAATTCTGTGTGATGAAGTCACACATCAGAAAGCAATCTCTCAGAGAGCTTCTCTCTAGTTATTATGAGAGGATATTTCCTTTTTCACCATGGGCCCCTAAGGACTCCCAAATATCACATTGCAGTTTCCAGGAAAAGAGTGTTAGCAAACTGCTTCCTGAGGTCTAAGGTGTAAGTCTGTGAGATCAACTCACTGATCAGAAAGAAGTTTCTCAGAAAGCTTCTTTCACGTTTTGAACTGTTGAAATTACCTTTATCAGCGTAGACCTCAATGCGATCCAAAGAAGCCCTTCTCAGCTTCCTCAAGACATTGTTAATGGACTGCTCTACGAAACGTAAGTGTAACTCTGTGAGAGGAATTCACACATCACTAAGAAGTTTCTAAGAAAGCTTCTTTCTAATTTTCATCTGAGGATATTTCCTTTGTCACCATAAGCTTCATTGCGCTATGAAGTATCTCATTGCCGATTTCGAGAAAACTGTGTTAACAAAGTGATCACTGAAGAGAAACGTGTAACTCTGTGAGTTGCATTCATACATGTCAATGCAGTTTCTCAGAAGGTTTCTTTCCAGTTTTAATCTGAGGATATTTCCTTCTTCACCATAGCCCTCAATGAGCTCCCAAATATCACTTTGCAGATTCCACGACAACAGTGTTAGCAAACTCTTCGAAGAAGTGTAGAGTGGAACTCTGTGTGATGAAGTCACGCGTCATAACGCAATCTTTCCGATGGCTTCTCTCTAGTTTTTATGTGAGGATACTTCCTTTTTCACCATGGGCCCCTATGGGCTCCCAAATATCACTGTGCGGAATCCACGACAACAGTGTTAACAAATTGTTCCAAGAAGGGAAGGGTGGAACTCTGTGTGATTAAGCCACACATCAGAAAGCAATCTCTCAGAAAGCTTCTCTCTAGTTATTATGTGAGGATATTTCCTTTTTCAACGTTTGCCCCTATGGTCTCCCAAATATCACTTTGAATTTTCCACGAAAAGAGTGTTAGCAAACTGCTTCCTGAGGTGTAAGGTGTAAGTCTGTGAGATGAACTCACTGATCAGAAAGAAGTTTCGCAGATTCTTTTGCTGTGCAAAAGCTCTTTAGTTTAATTAGATCCCATTTGTCAATTTTGGCTTTTGCTGCCGTTGCTTTTGGTGTTTTAGACATGAAGTCCTTGCCCATGCCTATGTCCTGAATGGTACTACCTAGATTTTCTTCTAGGGTTTTTATGGTATTAGGTCTAACATTTAAGTCTCTAATCCATCTTGAATTAATCTTCGTATAAGGGGTAAGGAAAGGATCCAGTTTCAGCTTTCTACTTATGGCTAGCCAATTTTCCCAGCACCATTTATTAAATAGGGAATCCTTTCCCCATTTCTTGTTTCTCTCAGGTTTGTCAAAGATCAGATGGCTGTAGATGTGTGGTATTATTTCTGAGGACTCTGTTCTGTTCCATTGGTCTATAGCTCTGTTTTGGTACCAGTACCATGCTGTTTTGGTTACTGCAGCCTTGTAGTATAGTTTGAAGTCAGGTAGCGTGACGCCTCCAGCTTTGTCCTTTTGACTTAGGATTGTCTTGGCAATGCGGGCTCTTTTTTGGTTCCATATGAACTTTAAAGCCGTTTTTTCCAATTCTGTGAAGAAACTCATTGGTAGCTTGATGGGGATGGCATTGAATCTATATATAACCTTGGGGAGTATGGCCATTTTCACAATATTGATTCTTCCTATCCATGAGCATGGTACTACCATCAGAGTGAACAGGCAACCTACAGAATGGGAGAAAATTTTTGCAATCTACTCATCTGACAAAGGGCTAATATCCAGAATCTACAAAGAACTCAAACAAATATACGAGAAAAAACAAACAACCCCATCAAAAAATGGGGAAAGGATATGAACAGACATTTCTCAAAAGAAGATATTCATACAGCCAACAGACACATGAAAAAATGCTCATCGTCACTCGCCATCAGAGAAATGCAAATCAAAACCACAATGAGATACCATCTCACACCAGTTAGAATGGCAATCATTAAGAAGTCAGGAAACAACAGGTGTTGGAGAGGATGTGGAGAAATAGGAACATTTTTACACTGTTGGTGGGATTGTAAACTAGTTCAACCATTATGGAAAACAGTATGGCAATTCCTCAAGGATCTAGAACTAGATGTACCATATGACCCAGCCATCCCACTACTGGGTATATACCCAAAGGATTAGAAATTATTCTACTACAAAGACACATGCACACGTATGTTTATTGCGGCACTATTCACAATAGCAAAGACTTGGAATCAACCCAAATGTCCATCTGTGACAGACTGGATTAAGAAAATGTGGCACATATACACCATGGAATACTATGCAGCCATAAAAAAGGATGAGTTTGCGTCCTTTCTAGGGACATGGATGCAGCTGGAAACCATCGTTCTTAGCAAACTATCACAAGAAGAGAAAACGAAACACCGCATGTTCTCACTCATAGGTGGGAACTGAACAATGAGATCACTTGGACTCGGGAAGGGGAACATCATGCACTGGGGCCTATCATGGGGAGGGGGGAGGGGGGAGGAGGGAGGGATTGCATTGGGGAGTTATACATGATATAAATGATGAATTGATGGGTGCTGACGAGTTGATGGGTGCAGCACACCAACATGGCATAAGTATACATATGTAACAAACCTGCACGTTATGCACATGTACCCTAGAACTTAAAGTATAATAAAAAAAAAAACAAAAAACAAAACAAAACAAAAAGACAAAAAAAATAAAACAAACCAAACAAAAAAAGAAAGAGTGTTAGCAAACTGTTCCAAGAAGGGAAGGGTGGATCTCTGTGTGATGAAGTCACACATCAGAAACTAATCTCTCTGAAAGCTTCTCTCTATTTAATATGTGAGGATATTTCCTTTTCATCATGGGGCCCTATGGGCTCCCAAATATCACTTTTCAGTTTCCACGAAGAGAGGGTAAGCAAACTGTTTCCTGAGGTCAAAGGTGTAAGTCTGTGAGATGAACTCACTGATAAGAAAGAAGTTTCTCAGAAAGCTTCTCGGAACGCTGAAAGTTTCTCAGAACGTTTCTACCTAGTATTCATCTGAGGATATTTCCTTTGTCAACGTAAGCTTCATTGCGCTATGAAGTATCTAATTGCAGATTTCCCGAAAACTGTGTTAACAAACTGATCACTGAAGAGAAACGTGTAACTCTGTGAGTTGCATTCACACATGGCAATGCAGTTTCTCAGAAGGCTTCTTTCCAGTTTTAATCTGGGGATATATCCTTTTTCACCTTAGGCCTCAATGGGCTCCCAAATATCACTTTGCAGAATCCACGCCAACAGTGTTAGCAAACTGCTCCAAGAAAGGAAGGGTGGAACTCTGTGTGATGAAGTCACATATCCAAAAGCAATCTCTCAGAAAGCTTCTCTCTAGTTTTTATGTGACTATATTTCCTTTTTCACACTGGGCCCCTATCGGCTCCCAAATATCTCTTTGCAGAATCCTCGACAACAGTGTTAGCAAACTGTTCCAAGAAGGGATGGGTGGAACCCTGTGTGATGAAGTCACACATCAGAAAGCAATCTCTCAGAAAGCTTCTCTCTAGTTATTATGTGAGGATATTTCCTTTTTCACCATGGGCCCCTGTGGGCTCCCAAATATCACTTTGAAGTTTCTATGAAAAGAGTGTTAGCAGACTGCTTCCTGAGGTCTAAGGTGTAAGACTGTGAGATGAACTGACTGATCATAAGGAAGTTTCTCCGAAAGCTTCTTTCACGTTTTGAATTGATGAAATTTCCTTTATCAGCGTAGGCCTCAATGCGATCCAAAGAAGTGCTTCTCAGGTTCCTCAAAGACAGTGTAAATGGACTGCTCCACGAAACATAAGAGTAACTCTGTGAGATGAATTCACTCATCACCAAGAAGTTTCTAAGACAGATTATTTCTAGTTTTTATCTGAGGATATTTCCTTTTTCACTGTAAGCGTCAACACGCTATGAAGTATCTAATAGCAGATTACCAGAAAACTGTGTTAACAAACTGATCACTGAAGGGAAACGTGGAACTCTGTGAGTTGCATTCACACATGGCAATGCAGTTTCTAACAAGGTTTCTTTCCAGTTTTCATCTGACGATATTTCCTTTTTCACCATAGCCCTCAATGAGCTCCCAAATATCACTTTGCAGCATCCACGAAAACAATGTAAACAAAGTGTTCCAAGAAGGGAAGGGTGTAACTCTGTGTGATGAAGTCACATATCAGAAAGCAATATCTCAGTAAGCGTCTCTCTAGTTTTTATGTCAGGATATTTCCTTTTTCACCATGGGCCCCTATGGGCTCCCAAATATCACTTTGCAGTTTCCACGAAAAGAGTGTTAGCAAATTGCTTCTTGAGGTCTCAGTTGTAAGTGTGTGAGATTAACTCACTGATCAGAATGAAGTTTCTCAGAAAGCTTCTTTCACGTTTTGAACTGATGAAATTTCCTTTATCAGTGTCGGCCTCAATGGGATCCAAAGAAGCCCTTCTCAGGTTGCTCAAAGATAGTGTTAATGGACTGCTCCACGAAACAGAAGTGTAAATATGTGAGATGAATTCTCACATCACCTAGAAGTTTCTGAGAAAGATTCTTTCTAGTTTTCATCTGAGGATATTTCCTTTGTCACCGTAAGCTACGTTGCGCTATGAAGTATCTATTTGCAGATTTCCAGAAAACTGTGTTAACAAACTGATCACTGAAGAGAGACATGTAACTCTGTGAGTGGCATTCACACATGGCAATGCCGTTTCTCAGAAGGCTACTTTCCAGTTTTAATCTGAGGATATTTCCTTTTTCACCATAGCCCTGAAGGAGCTCCCAAATATCACTTTGCAGAATCCACGACAACAGTGTTAGCAAACTGTTCCAAGAAGGGAAGGGCGGAACTCTGTGTGATGAAGTCACACATCAGAAAGCAATCTCTCAGAAAGCTTCTCTCCAGTTTTTATGTGAGCATGCTTGCTTTTTCACCCTCGGCCCATATGGGCTCCCAAATATCACTTTGCAGAATCCACGACAACACTGTTAGCAAACTGTTCCAAGAATTGCAGTGTGGAACTCTGTGTGATGAAGTCACAAGTCAGAAAACAATCTCTCAGAAAGCTTCTCTCTAGTTTTTATGTGAGGATACTTCATTTTTCACCTTGGGCCTCTATGGGCTCCCAATTATCACTTTGCAGTTTCCACGAAAAGAGTGTTAGTAAACGGCTTACTGGGGTCTAATTTGTAAGTCTGTGAGGTGAACTCACTGATCAGAAAGTAGATTCTCAGTAAGCTTCTTTCACGTTTTGAACTGATGAAATTTTCTTTATCAGCTTAGGCCTCAATGCGATCCAAAGAAGCCCTTCTCAGGTCTCTTAAAGACAGTGTTAACGCACTGCTCCACGAAACGTAAGTGTAACTCTGTGCGATGAATTCACACATCACCAAGAAGTTTCTAAGAAAGCTTCTTTCTAGTTTTCATCTGAGGATATTTCCTTTGTCACCGTAAGCTTCATTGCACAATGAAGTATCTAATTGCAGATTGCCAGAAAACTGTGTTAACAACCTGATCACTGAAAAGAAACGTGTAACTGTGAGTTGCATTTATACATGGCAAGGCAGTTTCTCAGAAGGCTTCCTTCCAGTTTTAATCTGAGAATATATATCCTTTTTCACCATAGCCCTCAATGAGCTCCCAAATATCACTTTGCAGAATCCACGACAACAGTGTTATCAAACTGTTCAAGATGGGGGGGTGGAACTCTGTGCGATGAAGTCACACATCAGAAAGCAATCCTGCAGAAAGCTTCTCTCTAGTTATGATGTGAGGATACTTCCTTTTACACCATGGGCCCCCATGGGCTCCCAAATATCAATTTGCAGTTTCCACGAAAATAGTATTCGCAAACTGCTTCCTGAGGTCTGAGTTGTAAGTCTGTGAGATGAACTCACGGATCAGAAAGAAGTTTCTCAGAAAGCTTCTTTCACGTTTTGAACTGATGAAATTTCCTTTATCAGCCTAGGACTCAATGCGATCCAAAGAAGCCCTTCTCAGGTTCGCCAAAGACAGTGTTAATGGACTCCTCCACGATACATAAGTGTAACCCTGTGAGATGAATTCACACATCACCAAGAAGTTTCTAAGAAAGCTTCTTTATAGTTTTCATCTGAGGATATTTCCTTCCTCACCGTAAGGTTCATTGCGCTATGAAGAATCTAAATGCATATTTCAAGAAAACTGTGTTAACAAACTGATCACTGAAGAGAAAGGTGTATCTCTGTGAGTTGCATTCAGACATGGCAATGCAGTTTCTCAGAAAGCTTCTTTCCAGTTTTTATCTGAGGATATTTCCTTTTTCACCATAGGCCTCAGTGAGCTCCCAAATAAAACTTTGCACAACCCACGACAAAAGATTTAGCAAACTGTTCCAAGAAGGGAAGGCTGGAACACTGTGTGATGAGGTCACACATCAGAAAACCATCTCTCAGAAAGCTTCACTCTAGCTTTTATGTGAGGATACTTACTTTTTCACCTTGGGCCCCTATGGGCTCCCTAATATCACTTTGCAGGATCCACGATAACAGTGTTAGCAAACTGTTCCAAGAAGGGAAGGGTGGAACTCTGTGTGATGAAGCCACATATCAGAAACCAATCTCTCAGATAGCTTCTATCTAGTTATTATGTGAGGATATTTCCTTTTTCACCTTGGGCCCCAAAGGGCTACAAAATATCACTTTCCAGTTTCCACGAAATAGTGTTAGCAAACTGCTTCCTGAGGTCTAAGGTGCAAGTCTGTGAGATGAACTCACTGATCAAAAAGAGGTTTCTCAAAAGCTTCTTCACGTTTTGAACTGATGAAATTTCCTTTATCATCGTAGGCCTCAACGCGTTCCAAATAAGCCCTTCTCAAGTTCGTCAAAGAGAGTGTTAATGGACTGTTCCCCGAAACATAAGTGTAACTCTGTGAGATGAATTCACCCATCACCAAGAAGGTTCTAGGAAAGCTTTTTCCAGTTTTCATCTGAGGATATTTCCTTTGTCACCGTAAGCTTCATTGCGCTTTGAAGTATCTAATTGCAGATTTCCAGAAAACTGTGTTAACAAACTGATCACTGAAGAGAAACGTGTAACTCTGTGAGTTGAATTCACACATGGCAATGCAGGTTCTCAGAAGGCTTCTTTCCAGTTTTAATCTGAGGATATTTCCTTTTTCAACATAGCCCTCAAAGAGCTGCCAAATATCACTTTGCAGAATCCACGACAACAGTGTTAGCAGACTGTTACAAGAAGGGAAGGGTGGAATTCCGGTTGATGAAGTCACATATCAGAAAGCAATCTCTCAGAAAGCTTCTCTCTATTTATTATGTGAGAATACTTCCTTCTTGACCATGGGCCGCTATGGGCTCCCAAATATCACTTTGCAGAATCCTCGACAACAGTGTTAGCAAACTGTTCCAAGAAGGGAAGCGTGGAACTCTGTGTGCTGAAGTCACCTATTAGAAAGCAATCTCTCAGAAAGCTTCCCTCAGGTTCTTATGTGAGGATACTTCTTTTTTCACAATGCGCCCCTAAGGGCTCCCAAATATCAGTTTGCAGAATACACGACAACAGTGTTACAAACTGTTCCAAGAAGGGAAAAGTGGAATTCTGCTGTAATGAAGTCACATATTCGAAAGCAATCTCTCAGAAAGCTTCTCTCTAGTGTTTATGAGAGGATACTTCCTTTCTCACCTTTGGCCCCTATCGGCTCCCAAATATCACTTTGCAGAATGCACGACAACAGTGTCAGCAAACTGTTCCAAGAAGGGAACGGTGGACCTCTATGTGATGAAGTCACACATCAAAAAGCAATCTCTCAGAAAGCTTCTCTCTAGTTATTATGTGAGGATATTTCCTTTTTGACCACGGGCCCTTAGGGGCTCCCAAATATCACTTTGCCGTTTCCACGAAAAGAGTGTCAGCAAACTGCTTCCTAAGGTCTAAGCTGTCATTCTGTGAGATGAACTCACTGATCAGAAAGAAGTTTCTCAGAAAGCTTCTTTCACGTTTTGAACGGATGAAATTTCCTTTATCAGCGTAGGCCTCAATGCGATCCAAAGAAGCCCTTCTCAGGTTCCTCAAAAACAGTGTTAACGGACTGCTCCACGAAATATAAGTGTAACTCTGTGAGATGAATTCACACATCACCAAGAAGTTTCTCAGAAAGCTTCTTTCTAGTTTTCATCTGAGGATATTTCCTTTGTCACCGTAAGCTTCATTGCGCTATGAAGTATCTAATTGCAGATTTCCAGAAAACTGTGATAACAAACTGATCACCGAAGAGAAACGTGTAATTCTGTGAGTTGCATTAACAGATGGCAATGCAGTTTTTCAGAAGGCTTCTTTCCAGTTTTAATCTGAGGATATTTCCTTTTTCACCATAGCCCTCAATGAGCTCCCAAATATGACTTTGCTGTATCCACGACAAAAGTATTGGCAAACTGTCCCAAGAACGGAAGGGTGGAACTCTGTGTGATGAAGTCACACGTCAGAAAGCAATCTCTCAGAAAGATTCTGTCTAGTTATTATGTGAGGATATTTCCTTCTTCACCATGAGCCCCTATGGGCTCCCAAATATCACTTTGCAGTTTCCACGAAAAGAGAGTTAGCAAACTGCTTCCTGAGGTCTAAGTTGTAACTCTCTGTGGTGAACTCACTGATCAGAAAGAAGTTTCTCAGAAAACTTCTTTCACGTTTTGAACTGATGAAATTTCCTTTATCAGCGTAGGCCTCAAAGTGATCCAAAGAAGCCCTAATCAGGTTCCTCACAGACAGTATTAATGGACTGCTCCACGAAACATAAGTGTAACTCTGTGAGATCAATTCACACAACACCAAGAACTTTCTAAGAAAGCTTCTTTCTAGTTTTCATCTGAGGATGTTTCCTTTGACACCATAAACTTCATTGCACTACGAAGTAACTCTCTGAGATGAACTCACTGATCAGAAAGAAGTTTCTCAGAAATCTTCTTTCACGTTTTGAACTAATGAAATTTCCATTTTCAGCGTAGGCCTCAATGCGATCCTAAGGAGCCCTTCTCAGGTTCCTCAAAGACAGTGTTAACGGACTGCTAAACGAAACATAAATGTAACTCTGTGAGATGAATTCACACATCACCAAGAAGTTTCTAAGAAAGCTTCTTTCTAGTTTTCATCTGAGGATATTTCCTCTGTCACTGCAAGCTTCATTGCGCTCTGAAGTGTCTAATTGCAGATTTCCAGAAAACTTTGTTACCAAACTGATCACTGAAGAGAAACGTGTAACTCTGTGAGTTGCTTTCACACACGGCAATGCAGCTTCACAGAAGGCTTCTTTTCAGTTTCAATCTCAGGTTATTTCCTTTTTCACCATAACCCTCAATGAGCTCCTAAATATCGCTTTGCAGAATCCACGACAACGATGTTAGTAAACTGTTCCAAGAAGGGATGGGAGGAACTCTGTGTGATGAAGTCACACATCAGAAAGCAATCTCTCAGAAAGCTTCCCTCTAGTTATTATGTGAGAATATTTCCTTTTTCACCATGGGCCCCTAAGGGCTCCCAAATATCACTTTGCAGAATCCACGAAAACAGTGTTAGCAAACTGTTCCAAGAAGGGAAGTGTGGATCTCTGTGTGTCGAAGTTACACATCAGAAAGCAATCTCTCAGAATGCTTCTCTCTAGTTATTATATGAGGATACTTAATTTTTAACCATGGGTCCCTAAGGGCTCCCAAATATCGCTTTGTAGTTTCCACGAAAAGAGTGTTAGCAAACTGCTTCCTCAGGTCAAAGTAGTAAGTCTGTGAAATGAACTCACTGAACAGAAAGTTTCTCAGAAAGCTTCTTTCACGTTTTGAACTGATGAAATATCCTTTAACAGCGTAGGCCTCAATGCGATCCAAAGAAGCCTTTCTCAGGCTCCTCAAAGACAGTGTTAATGGACTGCTCCACGAAACATAAGTTTAACTCTGTCAGATGAATTCTCACATCACCAAGAAGTTTCTAAGAAACCTTCTTTCTAGTTTTCATCTGAGGATATTTCCTTGGTCACCGTCAGCTTCATTGCGCTATGAAGTATCTAATTGCAGATTTCCAGAAAACTGTGTTAACAAACTGATCACTGAAGAGAAACGTGTAACTCTGTGAGTTGCATTCACACATGGCAATTCAGTTTCTCAGAATTCTTCTTTCCAGTTTTAATCTGAGGAGATTTCCTTTTGCACCATAGCCCTCAATGAGCTCCGAAATATCACTTTGCAGGATCCACGACAACAGTGTTGTCAAACTGTTCCAAGGATCGAAGGGTGGAACTCTGTGTCATGAAGTCACATATCAGAAAGCAATCTCTCAGAAAGCTTCTCTCTAGTTATTATGTGAGGATACTTCCTTTTTCACCATGGGTACCTATGGGCTCCCAAATATCAATTTGCAGAATCCACGACAAAAGTGTTACCAAACAGTTCCAAGACTGGAAGGGTGGAACTCTGTGTGATGAAGTCACACATCAGAAAGCAATCTCTCAGAAAGCTTCTCTCTAGTTATCATGTGAGGATATTTCCTTTTTCACCGTGGCCCCTATGGGATCCCAAATATCACTTTGCAGTTTCAACGAAAAGAGTGTTAGCAAACTGTTGCTTGAGGTCTAAGTTGAAAGTCTGTTAGATGAACTCACTGATCAAAAAGACATTCCTCAGAAAGCTTCTTTCACGTTTTGAACTGATGAAATTTCCATTATCAGCGTAGGCCTCAATGCGATCCAAAGAAGCCCTTCTCAGGTTCCTCAAAGACAGTGTTAGTGGACTGCTCCACGAAACGTAAGTGTAAATCTGTGACATGAATTCACACATCACCAAGAAGTTTCAAAGAAAGCTTCTTTCTAGTTTTCATCTGAGGGTATTTCCTTTGTCACCGTAAGCTTCATTGCGCTATGAAGTATCTAATTCCAGATTTCCAGAAAACTGTGTTACCAAACTGATCACTGAAGAGAGACGTGTAAATCTGTGAGTTGCATTCACACATGGCAATGCACTTTCTCCGAAGGCTTCTTTCCAGTTTTAATCTGAGGATATTTCCTTTTTCACCATAGCCCTCAATGAGCTCCTAAATATCACTTTGCAGAATCTACGACAACAGGGTTATCAAACTGTTCCAATAGGGAAGGGTGGAAATCTGTGTGATGAGGTCCCACATCAGAAAGTAATCTCTAGAAAGTTTCTCTCTAGTTTTTATGTGAGAATACTTCCTTTTTCACCATGGGCCCCTATGGGCTCCCAAATAGGACTTTTCAGAATCCACGACAACAGTGTTAGCACACTGTTCCAAGAAGGGAAGGGTGGAAGTCTGTGTGATGAAGTCACACATCACAAAACCATCTCTCAAAAAGATTTTCTCTAATTTTTATGTGAGGATACTTCCTTTTTCACCATGGGCCCCTATGGGCTCCCAAATATCGCTTTGCAGAATCCACGACAACAGTGTTAGCAAACTGTTCCAATACGGGAAGGGTGGAACTCGGTGTGATGAAGTCACACATCAGCAAGCAATCTCTCAGAAAGCTTCTCTCTAGTTAGTATGTGAGGATATTTCCTTTTTCACTATGGGCCCCTATGGGCTCCTTAATATCACTTTGCAGTTTCCAAGAAAAGATTGTTAGCAAACTGTTTCCTGAGGTCCAAGTTGTAAGTCTGTGAGATGAACTCACTGATCATTAAGAAGATTCTCAGAAAGCTTCTTTCACGTTTTTAACTGATGAAATTTCCTCTATCAGCAGAGGCCTCAATGCGATCCAAAGAAGCCCTTCTCAGCTTCCTCGAAGACAGTGTTGATGGACTGCTCCACGAAACATCAGTGAAATTCTGTGAGATGAATTCACACATCACCAAGATGTTTGTAAGAAAGTTCTTTCCAGTTTTCTTCTGAGGATATTTCCTTTGTCACCGTAAGCTTCATTGCACTTTGAAGTATCTAATTGCAGATTTCCAGAAAACTGTGTTAACCAACTGATCACTGAAGAGAAACGTGTAACTCTGTGAGTTGAATTCACACATGGCAATGCAGGTTCTCAGAAGGCTTCTTTTCAGTTTTAATCTGAGGATATTTCCTTTTTCAACATAGCCCTCAAAGAGCTGCCAAATATCACTTTGCAGATTCCACGACAACAGTGTTAGCAAACTGTTACAAGAAGGGAAGGGTGGAATTCCGGTTGATGAAGTCACATATCGGAAAGCAATCTCTCAGAAAGCTTCTCTATATTTATTATGTGAGGATACTTCCTTTTTCACCATGGGCCCCTATGGGCTCCCAAATATCACTTTGCAGAATCCACGACAACAGTGTTAGCAAACTGTTCCTAGAAGGGAAGGGTGGAACTCTGTGTGATGAAGTCACACATCAGAAAGCAATCTCTCAGAAACCTTCTCTCTAGTTAGTATGTGAGTATATTTCCTTTTTCACCATGGGTCCCTAAGGGCTCCCAAATATCACTTTGTAGTTTCCACGGAAAGAGTGTTAGCAAACTGCTTCATGAGGTCTCAGTTGTAAGTCTGTGAGATGAACTCACTGATCAGAAAGAAGTTTCTCAGAAATATTCTTTCACGTTTTGAACTGATGAAATTTCCTTCATCAGCATAGGCCTCAATGCGATCCAAAGAAGCCCTTCCAGGTTCCTCAAAGACAGTGTTAATGGACTGCTCCACGAAACATAAGTGTAACTCTGTGAGACGAATTCACACATCACCAAGAAGATCTAAGAACGTTTCTTTCTACTTTTCATCCGAGGATATTTCCTTTTTCACCGTAAGCTTCATTGCGCTATGAAGTATCTCATTGCAGATTTCCAGAAAACTGTGTTAACAAACTGATCGCTGAAGAGAAACATGTAACTCTGTGAGTTACATGCACACATGGCAATGCACTTTATCCGAAGGCTTCTTTCGAGTTTTAATCTGAGGATATTTCCTTTATCAAAATAGCCCTCAATGAGCTCCCAAATATCACTTTGCAGTTTCCACGAAAAGAGTGTTAGCAAACTGCTTCATGAGGTCTAAGGTGTAAGTCTTTGAGATGAACTCACTGATCAGAAAGAAGTTTCTCAGAAAGCTTCTTTCATGTTTTGAACTGATGAAATTTCCTTTATCAGCGTAGGCCTCAATGCGATCCAAAGAAGCCCTTCTTAGGTTCCTCAAAGACAGTGTTAATGGACTCTCCACGATACATAAGTGCAACTCTGTGAGATGAATTCACACATCACCAAGATGTTTCTAAGAACGCTTCTTTCTAGTTTTCATCTGAGGAATTTTCCTTTGTCACCGTAAGCTTTATTGCACTATGAAGTATCTAATTGCAGATTTCCAAAAAACTGTGTTAACAAACTGATCACTGAAGAGAAACGTGTAAATCTGTGAGTTGCATTCACACATGGCAATGCAGTTTCTCAGAAGGCTTGTTTCCATTTTTAAGCTGATAATATTTCCTTTTTCACCATAGCCCTCAATGAGTTCCCAAATATAACTTTGCGGAATCCACGACAACAATATTCGCAAAGTGTTCCAGGAAGGGAAGGGTGGAACTCTGTGTGATGAAGTCAAACATCGGAAAGCAATCTCTCAGAAAGCTTCTCTCTAATTTTTATGTGTGGATACTTCCTTTTTCACCATGGGCCCCTATGGCTTCCCAAATATCACTTTGCAGAATCCACGACAACAGTGTTAGCAAACTGTTCCAAGAAGAGAAGGGTGGAACTCTGTGTGATGAAGTCACACATCAGAAAGCAATCTCTCCGAAGGCGTCTCTCTAGTTACTATGTGAGGATAATTCCTATTTCTCCATGGGCCCCTATGGGCTCCAAAATATCACTTTGCAGTTTCCACGAAAAGAGTGTTAGCAAACTGCTTCCTGACGTCTAAGGTGTAAGTCTGTGAGATGAACTCACTGATCAGAAAGAATTTTCTCAGAATGCTTCTTTCACGTTTTGAACTGATGAAATTTCCTTTATCAGCGTAGGCCTCAGTGTGATTCAAAGAAGCCCTTCTCAGGTTCCTCGAAGACAGTGTTAATGGACTGTTCCACGATAAATAAGTGTAACTCTGTGATATGAATTCACACATCACCAAGAAGTTTATAAGAAAGCTTCTTTCTAGTTTTCATCTGAGGAAATTTCCTTGGTCACCGTAAGCTTTATTACACTGTGAAATATCTAATTGCAGATTTCCAGAAAACTGTGTTAACAAACTGATCACTGAACAGAAACTTGTAAATCTGTGATTTGCATTCAAACATGGCAATGCAGTTTCTCAGCAGGCTTGTTTCCATTTTAAAGCTGAGGATATTTCCTTTTTCACCATAGCCCTCAATGAGCTCCCAAATATCACTTTGCAGAACCCACGACAACCTTGGTAGCAAACTGTTCCAAGAAGGTAAAGGTGGAACTCTGTGTGATGAAGTCACATATCCGAAAGCAATCTCTCAGAATGCTTCTCTCTACTAATTATGTGGGGATATTTCCTTTTACTCTATGGGTCCCCATGGGCTCCCAAATATCACTTTGCAGAATCCACGACAACAGTGTTAGCAAACTGTTCCAAGCAGGTAAGGTTGGAACTCTGTGTAATGAAGTCACACATCAGAAATCAATCTCTCAGAAGGCTTCTCTCTAGTTATTGTGTGAGGATATTTCCTTTTTCACCATGGGTCCCTATGGGATCCCAAATATCACTTTTCAGAATGCACGAAAACAGTGTTAGCAAACTGTTCCTAGAAGGGATGGGTGGAACGCTGTGTGACGAATTCACATATATTGAAGCAATCTCTCAGAAAACCTCTCCACTTTTTATGTGAGGATACTTCCTTTCTCACCATGGGCCCCTATGGGCTCCCAAATATCACTTTGCACAATCCACGACATCAGTGTTAGCAAACTGTTCCAAGAGGGGAAGGGTGGAACTCTGTGTGATGAAGTCACACATCAGAAATCAATCTCTCAGATAGCTTCTCTCTAGTTCTTATGTGAGGATATTTTCTTTTCAAGATGGGCCCCCAAGGGCTCCCAAATATCACCTTGCAGTTTCCACGAAAAAAGTGTTAGCCAACTACTTCCATAGGTCTAAGTCGTAAATCAGTGAGATGAACTCACTGATCAGAGAGAAGTTTGTCAGAAAGCTTCTTTCACGTTTTGAACTGATGAAATTTCCTTTATCAGCGTCGACCACAATGCGATCCAAAGAAGCCCTTCTCAGTTCCCTCAAAGACAGTGTTAACGGACTGCTCCACGAAACATAAGTGAAACTCTGTGAGATGAATTCGCACATCACCAAGAAGTTTCTGAGAAAGCTTCTTTCTAGTTTTCATCTTAGAATATTTCCTTTTTCACCGTAAGCTTCATTGTGCTATGAAGTATCTAATGCAGATTTCCAGAATACTGTGTTAATAAACTAATCACTGAAGAGAAACGTGTAACTCTGTGAGTTGCATTCAAACATGGCAATGCAGTTTCTCAGAAAGCTTCTCTGTAGTTTTATGTGAGGATATTTCCTTTTTCACCATAGCCCTCAATGAGCTCCCAAATGTAACTTTGCAGAAACCACGAAAACAGTGTGATAAAACTGTTCCAAGAGGGGAAGGGTGGAACTCTGTGTGATGAAGTCACATATCAGAAAGCAATCTCTCAGAAAGATTCTCTCTACTTATTATGTGAGGATATTTCATTTTTCACCATGGGCCCCTATGGGCTCCCAAATATCACTTTTCAGTTTCCACGAAAACAGTGTTCGCAATCTGCTTCCTGTGGTCTAAGTTGTAAGTCTGTGAGATGAACTCACTGATCAGAAAGAAGTTTCTCAGAAAGCTTCCTTCACGTTTTGAACTGATGAAATTTCCTTTATCAGCATAGGCCCCAAAGTGAACCAAAGAAGCCCTTCTCAGTTTCCTCAAAGTCAGTGTTAATGGACTGCTCGACGATACAAAAGTGTAACTCTATGAGATGAATTCACACATCACCAAGAAGTTTCTAAGAAAGCTTCTTTCTAGTTTTCTTCTATGGATATTTCCTTTGTCACCGTAAGGTTCATTGCGCTATGAAGTATCTAATTGCAGATTTCCAGTAAACTGTGTTAACACACTGATCACTGAAGAGAAACGTGTAACTCTGTGAGTTGCATTCACACATGGCAATGCAGTTTCTCAGAAATCTTCTCTCTAGTTATTATGTGAGGATATTTCCTTTTTCACCATAGCCCTCAATGAGCTCCCAAATATCACTTTGCAGAATTCACGACAACAGTGTTAGCAAAGTGTTCCAAGAAGGGAAGGATGGAACACTGTGTGATGAAATCACATATCCGAAAGCAATCTCTCTGAAAGCTTCTTTCTACTTTTTATGTGAATATACTTCCTTTTTCACCCTGGGCCCCTATCGGCTCCCAAATATCTCTTTGCAGAATCCACGACAACAGTGTTAGCAAACGGTTCCAAGAAGGGAAGGGTGGAACTCAGTGTGGTGAAGTCACATAACCGAAAGCAATATCTCAGAAAGATTTTCTGTGGTTCTTATGTGAGGATAGCTCCTGTTTCACCATGGGCCCCTATTGGCAACCTAATATCACTTTGCAGAATCCACGACAACAGTGTTAGCAAACTGTTCCAATAAGGAAAGGGTGGAACTCTGTGTGATGAAGTCACACATCAGAAAGCAATCTTTCAGAAAGCTTCTCTCTAGTTATTATATGAGGATATTTCCTTTTTCACCATAGGCCCGCATGGGCTCCCAAATATCAATTTGCAGTTTCCACGGAAAGAGTGTTAGCAAACTGCTTCCTGAGTTCTAAGTTGGAAGTCTGTGAGATGAACTCACTGATCAGATAGAAGTTTCTCAGAAAGCTTCTTTCACGTTTTGAATTGATGAAATTACCTTTATCTGCATAGGCCTCAATGCGATCCAAAGAAGGCCTTCTCAGATTCCTCAAAGACAGTGTTAGTGGACTGCTCCACGAAACAAAAGTGTAACTTTGTGAGATGAATTCACACATCACCAAGAAGTTTCTAAGAAAGCATCTTCGTAGTTTTCATCTGAAGACATTTCCTTTGTCACCGTAAGTTTCATTGTGCTATAAAGTATCTAATTGCAGATTTCCAGAAATCTGTGTTAACAAACTGATCACTGCAGAGAGGCGTGTCACTCTGTGAGTTGCATTCACACATGGCAATGCAGTTTTTCCGAAGGCTTCTTTTCAGTTTTAATCTGAGGATATTTCCTTTTTCACCATAGCCCTCAATGAGTTCCCAAATATCACTTTGCAGAATCCACGACAACCGTGTTTGCAAACTGTTCCAAGAAGGGAAGGGTGGAAATCTGTGTGATGAAGGCAGATATCTGAAAGCAATCTCTCAGAAAGCTTTTCTCTGGTTTTTATTTGAGAATAGCTCCTGTTTCACCATGGGCCCCTAATGGCTCCCAAATATCACTTTGCAGAATCCACGACAACAGTGTTAGCAAACTGTTCCAAGAAGGGAAGGGTGGAACTCTGTGTGATGGAGTCACACATCAGAAGGCAATCTCTCAGAAAGCTTCTCACTAGTTTTTATGTGAGGATACTTCCTTCTTCACCCTGGGCCCCTATGGGCTCCTAAATATCACTTTGCAGAATCCACGACGATAGTGTGAGCAAACTGTTCCAAGAAGGGAAGGGTGTAACTCTGTGTGATGAAGCCACACATCAGAAAGCAATCTCTCAGAAAGCTTCTCTCTAGTTATTATGTGAGGATACTTCCTTTTTGAACATGGCTCCTTATTACCTCCCAGATATCACTTTGCAGAATGCACGACAGCAGTTATACCAAACTGTTCCAAGAAGGGAACGGTGGAAAACTGTGTGATGAAGTCACATTTCAGAAAGCAATAGTCACAACGCTTCTCTCTAGTTTTTACGTGAGGATATTTCCTTTTTCACCATGGGCCCCTATGGGCTCCCAAATATCACTTTGCAGTCTCCACCAAAAGAGTGTTAGCAAACTGCTTCCTGAGGTCTAAGTTGTAAGTCTGTGAGATGAACTCACGGATCAGAAAGAAGTTTCTCAGAAAGCTTCTTTCACGTTTTGAACTGATGAAATTTCCTTTATGAGCGTAGGCCTCAATGTGATCCAAAAAAGCCCTTCTCAGGTTCCTCAAAGACAGTGATAATGGACTGCTCCACGAAACATAAGTGTAACTCTGTGAAATGAATTCACACATCACCAAGAAGTTTCTAAAAAAGCCTCTTTCTAGTTCCCATCTGAGGATATTTCCTTTGTCACCGTAAGCTTCCTTGCGCTATGAAGTATCTAATCGCAGATTTCCAGAAAACTGTGTTAACAAACTGATCACTGCAAAGAAACGTGTAACTCTGTGCATTGCATTCACACATGGCAATGCAGTTTCTCAGAAGGCTTCTTTCCAGTTTTAATCTGAGGATATTTCCTTTTTCACCATACCCCTCAATGAGCTCCCAAATATCACTTTGCAGAATCCACGAAAACAGTGTTAGCAAACTGTTCCAAGTAGGGAAGGATGAAACTCTGTGTGATGAAGTCACATATCGGAAAGCAATCGCTCAGAAAGCTTCTCCCTAGTTATTATGTGAGGCAACTTCGTATTTCACCATGGGCCCTAAGGGCTCTCAAATATCACTTTGCAGAATCCACGACAATAGTGTTAGCAAACTGTTCCAAGAAGGGAAGTGTGGAACCCTGTGTGATGAAGTCACACATCAGAAAGCAATCTCTCAGAAAGCTTCTCTCTAATTATTATGTGAGGATATTTCCATTTTCACCATGGACCCCTATGGGCTCCGAAATATCACTTTGTACTTTTCACGAAAAGAGTGTCAGCAAACTGCTTCCTGAGGTCTAAGGTGTAAGTCTGTGAGATGAGCTCACTGATCAGAAAGAAGTTTCTCAGAAAGCTTCTTTCACGATTTGAACTGATGACATTTCATTTATCAGCGTAGCCGTCAATGCGATCCAAAGAAGCCCTTCTCAGGTTCCTCAAAGACAGTGATAATGGACTCCTCCACGAAACATAAGTGAGGCTCTGTGAGGTGAATTCACACATCACCAAGAAGTTTCTATGAAAGCTTCTTTCTAGTTTTCATCTGAAGATATGTCCTTTGTCACGATAAGCTTCATTGCGCTATGAAGTATCTAATTGCAGATTTCCCAAAAACTGTGCTACCAAACTGATCACTGAAGAGAAACGTGTAACTCTGTGTGTTGCATTCACACATGGCAATGCAGTTTCTCAGAAGGCTTCTTTCCAGTTTTAATCTGAGGATATTTTCTTTTTCACCATAGCCCTCAATGAGCTCCCAAATATCACTTTGCAGAATTCCACGACAACAGTGTTAGCAAACTGTTCCAAGAAGGGAAAAGTGGAACTCTCTGTGATGAAGTCACAATCAGAGAGCAATCTCTCAGAAAGGTTCTCTCTATTTATTATGTGAGGATACTTACTTTCCCACCGTTGGACTTATGGGCTCACAAATATCAGTTTGCAGAATCCACGACAACAGTGTTAGCAAACTGTTCCAAGAAGGGAAGGGTGGAACTCTGTGTGATGAAGTCACACATCAGAAAGCAATCTCTCAGAAAGCTTCTCTCTAGTTATTATGTGAGGATATTTCCTTTTTTACCATGGGCCCCTATGGGCTCTTAAATATCAGTTTGCTGTTTCCAGAAAAAGAGAGTAAACAAGCTGCTTCCTGAAGTCTAAGATGTAAGTCTGTGAGATGAACTCACTGATCAGGAAGAAGTTACTCAGAAAGCTTCTTTCACGTTTTGAACTGATGAAATTTCCTTTATTAGCATAGGCTTGAATGCGACCTAAAGAAGCCCTTCTCAGGTTCCTCGAAGACAGTGTGAATAGACTGCTCCACGAAACATAAGTGTAACTCTGTGAGATGAATTCACACAGCACCAAGAAGTTTCTAAAAAGCTTCTTTCTAGTTTTCATCAGAGTATATTTCATTTGTCATGGTAAGGTTCATTCCTCTACGAAGAATCTCATTGCAGATTTCCAGAAAACTGTGTTAACAAAGTGATCACTGTAGAGAAACGTGTAACTCTGTGAGTTGCATTGACGCTTGGCAATGCAGTTTCTCAGAAGGCTTCTTTCCAGTTTTAATCTGAGAATAATTCCTTTTTCAGCATAGCCCTCAATGAGCTCCCAAATATCACTTTGCAGAATCCACGACAACAGTGTTAGCAAACTCTTCCAAGAAGGGAAGGGTGGAACTCTGTGTGATGAAGTCACACATCAGAAAGCAATCTCTCAGAAAACTTCTCTCTACTATTTATGTGAGGATACTTCCTTTTTCACTTTGGGCCTCTATTGGCTCCCAAATATCACTTTGCAGAATGCACGAAAAGGGTGTTAGCAAACTGCTTCCTGTGGCCTAAGTTGAAAGTCTGTGAGATGAACTCACTGATCAGAAAGAAGTTTCGCAGAAAGCTTCTTTCTCGTTTTGAACTCATGAAATTTCCTTTATCAGCGTAGGCCTCAATGCGATCCAAAGAAGCCCTACTCAGGTTCCTCAAAGACAGTGTGAATGGACTGCTCCATGAAACATAAGTGTAACTCTGTGAGGTGAATTCACACATCACCAAGAAGTTTCTAAGAAGGCTTATTTCTAGTTTTCATCTGAGGATATTTCCTTTCTCACCGTAAGCTTCATTGCACTATGAAGTATCTCATTGCAGATTTCCAGAAAACTGTGTTAACAAACTGATCACTGAGGAGCAACGTGCAACTCCGTGAGTTGCATTCACACATGGCAATATAGTTTCTCAGAAGGCTTCTTTCCAGTTTTAATCTCAGGATATTTCCTTTTTCAACATAGCCCTCAATGAGCTCCCAAATATCACTTTGCAGAATCCACGACAACAGTGTTAGCAAACTGTTCCAAGAAGGGAAGGGTGGAACTCTGTGTGATGAAGTCACATATCGTAAAGGAATCTCTCAGAAAGCTTCTCTCTAGTTATTATGTGAGGTTACTTCCTTTTTCACCATTGGCCCCTATGGGCTAACAAATATCACTTTGCAGAATCCACGACAACATTGTTAGCAAACTGTTCTAAGAAGGGAAGATTGGAACTCTCTGTGATGAAGTCACACATCACTGCAATCTCTCAGAAAGCTTCTCTCTAGTTTTTATGTGAGGATAATTCTTTTTTCACCATGGGCCCCTATGGGCTCCCAAATATCACTTTGGAGTTTCCCCGAAAAGAGTGTTACCAACCTCCTTCCTGAGTTCTAAGATGTAAGTCTGTGAGATGAATTCACTGATTAGAAAGAAGTTTCTCAGAAAGCTGCTTTCACGTTTTGAACTGATGAAATGTCCTTTATCACCGTAGTACTATAAGCGATCCGAATAAGCCCTTCTCAGGTTCCTCAAAGACAGTGTTAATGGACTGCTCCATGAAATATAAGTGTAACTCTGTGAGATGAATTCACACATCACCAAGAAGTTTCTAACAAACTTCTTTCTAGTTTTCTTCTGAGGATATTTCCTTTGTCACTGTAAGCTTCTTTGCGCTATGAAGTATCTACTTGCAGATTTCCAGAAAACTGTGTTAACAAACTGATCACTGAAGAGAAACATGTAACTCTGTGAGTTACATTCACACATGGCAATGCAGTTTCTCAGAAGGCTTCTTTCCAGTTATAACCTGAGGATATCTCCGTTTTCACCGTAGCCCTCAAAGGGCTCCCAAATATCACTTTGCAGAATCCACGACAACAGTGTTAGCAAACTGTTCCAAGAAGGGAAGGGTGAAACCATGTGTGATGAAGTCACATATCCGAAAGCAATCTCTCAGAAAGCTTCTCTCTAGTGTTTATGTGAGGATACTTCCTTTTTCACCGTGGGCCCCAATCGCTCCGAAATATCATTTTGCAGAATCCACGACAACAGTGTTAGCAAACTGTTCCAAGAAGGGAAGGGTGGAACCATGTGTGATGAAAACACACATCAGAAAGCAATCTCTCAGAAAGCTTCTCTCTGGTTATTATGTGAGGATATTTCCTTTTTCAACATGGACCCCTATGGGCTCCCAAATATCACTTTGCAGAATCCACGAAAACAGTGATAGCAAACTGTTCCGAGACGGGAAGGGTGGTACTCTGTGTGATGAAGTCACACATCTGAAAGCAATCTCTCTGACAGCTTCTCTCTAGCTATGATCTGAGGATATTTCCTTTTTCACCATAGGCCCTTATGGGCTCCCAAAGATCACTTTGCAGATTCCACGAAAAGAGTGTTAGCAATCTGCTTCCTGAGGTCTAAGTTTTAACTCTGTGAGACGAACTTACTGATTAGAAAGAAGTTTCTCAGAAAGCTTCTTTCACGTTTTGAACTGATGAAATTTCCTTTATCACCGTAGGCCTCAATGCGATCCAAAGAAGCCCTTCTCAGGTTCCTCAAAGACAGTGAGAATGGACTGTTCCACGAAACATAAGTGTAACTCTGTGAGATGAATTCACACATTACCAGGAAGTTTCAAAGAAAGCATCTTTCTAGTTTTCATCTGAGACTATTTCCTTTCTCACCGTAAGCTTCATTGCGCTATGAAGTATCTAATTGCAGATTTCCATATAACTGTGTTAACAAACTGATCACTGAAGAGAAACGTGTAACTCAGTGAGTTGCATTCACTTATGGCAATGCAGTTTCTCAGAAGGCTTCTTTCCAGTTTTAATCTGAGGATATTTCCTTTTTCAACATAGCCCTCAATGGGCTCCCAAATATCACTTTGCAGAATCCACGACAACAGTGTTAGCAAACTGTTCCAAGAAGGGAAGGGTTTAACCATGTGTGATGAAGTCACACATCAGAAGGCAATCTCTGAGAAAGCTTCTCACTAATTTTTATGTGAGGATACTTCCTTCTTCACCCTGGGCCCCTATGGGCTCCCAAATATCACTTTTCAGAATCCACGACAGGAGTGTTAGCAAACTGTTCCAAGATGGGTAGGCTGAATCTCTGTGTGATGAAGCCACACATAGGAAAGCAATCTCTCAGAAAGCTTCTCTCTACTTATAATGTGAGGATATTTCCTTTTTCATCATGGGCCCCTATGGGTTCCCAAATATCACTTTGCAGAATCCACGACAAGAGTTTTAGCAAACTGTTCCAAGAAGGGAAGGTTGGACCTCTGTGTGATGAAGTCACATGTCTTAAAGCAATCTCTCAGAAAGCTTCTTTCTAGTTATTATGTGAGGATACTTCCTTCTTCACCCTGGGCCCCTATGGGCTCCCAAATATCACTTTGCAGAATCCACGACAACAGTGTGAACAAACTGTTCCAAGAAGGGAAGGGTGTAACTCTGTGTGATGAAGCCACACATCAGAAAGCAATCTCTCAGAAAGCTTCTCTCTAGTTATTTATGAGGATACTTCCTTTTTGACCATGGGTCCCTATTAGCTCCCAGATATCACTTTGCAGAATGCACGACAACAGTTATAGCAAACTGTTCCAAGAAGGGAAGGGTGGATATCTGTGTGATGAAGTCACACTTCAGAAAACAATAGTCAGAAAGCTTCTCTCTAGTTATTACGTGAGAATATTTCCTTTTTCACCATGGGCCCCTATGGGCTCCCAACTATCACTTTGCAGTTTCCACCAAAAGAGTGTTATCAAACTGCTTCCTGAGGTCTAAGTTGTAAGTCTGTGAGATGAATTCACTGATCAGAAAGAAGTTTCTCAGAAAGCGTCTTTCACGTTTTGAACTGATGAAATTTCCTTTATGAGCGTAGGCCTCAATGCGATGCAAAGAAGCCCTTCTCGGGTTCCTCAAAGACAGTGTTAATGGACTGCTCCACGAAACATAAGTGTAATTGTGAGATGAATTCACACATCACCAAGAAGTTTCTAAGAAAGCTTCTTTCTAGTTTTCATCTGAGGATATTTCCTTTGTCACCGTAAGCTTCCTTGCGCTATGAAGTATGTAATTGCAGATTTCCTGAAAACTGTGTTAACAAACTGATCACTGAAGAGAAACGTGTAACTCTGTGAGTTGCATTCACAAATGGCAATGCAGTTTCTCAGAAGGCTTCTTTCCAGTTTTAATCTGAGGATATTTCCTTTTTCACCATATCCCTCAATGAGCTCCCAAATACACGTTGCATTGTCCACGACAACAGTGTTAGCAAACTGTTTCAAGAAGGGAAGGGTGGAACTCAGTGTGATGTAGTCACACATAAGAAAGCAATCTCTCAGAAAGCTTCTCTCTAATTTTGATGTGAGGATACTTCCTTTTTCACCCTAGGTCCCTAAGGCCTCCCAAATATCACTTTGCAGAATCCACGACAACAGTATTAGCAAACTGTTCCAAGAAGGGAAAGTTGGAACTCGGTGTGATGAAGTCTCACATCAGAAAGCAATCTCTCAGAAACCTTCTCTCTAGTTTTTATGGGAGGATACTTCCTTTTTCACCCTGGGCCCCTATGGGCTCCCAAATATCAATTTTCAGTAACCATGACGACAGTCTAAGCAAACTGTTCCAAGAAGGGAAGGGTGGAACTCTGTGTGATGAAGTCACACATCCGGAGGGAGTCTCTCAGAAAGCTTCTCTCTAGTTTTTATGTGAGTATGCTTCCTTTTTCACCATGGGCCCCTATGGGCTCCCAAATATCACTTTGCAGTATCCACGACAAAAATGTTAGCAAACTGTTCCAAGAAGGGAAGGGTGGAACTCTGTGTGATGAAGTCAGACAACAGAAAGCAATCTCTCAGAGAGCTTCACTCTAGTTATGATCCGAGGATATTCCTTTTTCACCATGGGCCCCTATGCGCTCCAAATATCACTTTGCAGTTTCCACGAAAAGAGTGTTAGCAAACTGCTTCCTGAGGTCTAAGATGTAAGTCTTTGAGATGAACTCACTGATCAGAAAGAAGTTTCTCAGAAAGATTCTTTCACGTTTTGAACTGATGAAATTTCATTTATCCGCGTAGGCCTCAATGCGATCCAAAGAATCCCTTCTTAGGTTACTCAAAACATTGATAATGGACTGCTCCACGAAACATAAGTGTAACTCTGTGAGGTGAATTCACACATCACGAAGAAGTTTCTAGGAAAGCTTCTTTCCAGTTTTCATCTGAGGATATTTCCTTTGTCAACGTAAGCTTCCTTGCGCTGTGACGTATTTGATTGCAGATTTCCAGAAAACTCTGTTAACAAACTGATCACTGAAGAGAAACGTGTAACTCTGTGAGTTGGATTCACACATGGCAATGCAGTTTCTCAGAAGGCTTCTTTCCTGTCTTAGTCTGAGGATATTTCCTTTTTCACCGCATCCCTCAAGGAGCTCCCAAATATCACTTTGCAGAATCCACGACAACAGTGTTAGCAAACTGTTCCAATATGGAAAGGGTAGAACTCTGTGCGATGAAGTCACACATCAGAAAGCAATCTCTCAGAAAGCTTCTCTCTAGTTATTATGTGATGATATTTCCTGTTTCAGCATGAGCCCGTAAGGGCTCCCAAATATCACTTTGCAGTTTCCACGAAAAGAGTGTTAGCAAACTGCTTCCTGAGGTCTAAGATGTAAGTCTTTGAGACGAACTCACTGATCAGAAAGAAGTTTCTCAGAAAGTTTCTTTCTCGTTTTGAACTGATGAAATTTCCTTTATCAGCGTAGGCCTCAGTGCGATCCAAGAAGCTCTTCTCAGGTTCCTCAAAGACAGTGTTAATGGACTGCTCCATGACACATAAGTGTAACTCTGGTAGATGAATTCACACATCACCAAGAAGTTTAGAGGAAAGCTTCTTTCTAGTTTTCATCTGATGTTATTTCCTTTGTCACCGTAAGCTTTTTTGCGCTATGAAGTATCTAATTGCAGGGTTCCAGAAAACTGTCTTAACAAACTGATCAGTGAATAAAAACGTGTACTCTCTGAGTTGCATTCACACATGGCAATGCAGTTTCTCAGAAGGCTTCTGTCTAGTTTTAATCCGAGGATATTTCCTTTTTCAACATAGCACTCAATGAGCTCCCAACTATCAGTTTGCAGAATCCATGACAACAGTGTTAGCAAACTGTTATAGGAAGGGAAGGGATGAACTCTGTGTGATGAAGTCTCATATCCGAAAGCAATCTCTCAGAAAGCTGCTCTCTAGTTTTTATGTGAGCATACTTCGTTTTTCACCATGGGCCCCTACGGGCTCCCAAACATCACTTTGCAGAATCCACTACAACAGTGTTAGTAAACTGTTCCAAGAAGGGAAGGGTGGAACTCTGTGTGATGAAGTCACACATCACAAAGCAATCCCTCAAAATGCTTCTCTCTAGTTACTATGTGAGGATATTTTCTTTTTCACCATGGGCCCCTATGGGCTCCCAAATATCACTTTGCAGTTTTCACCAAAAGAGTGTTAGCAAACTCCTTCCTGAGGTTTAAGATGTAACTCTGTGAGATGAACACACTTATCCGAAAGAAGGTTCTCAGAAAGCTTCTTTCACGTTTTGAACTGATGAAATTTCCTTTATCAGCGTAGGCCTCAATGCGATCCAAAGAAGCCCTTCTCAGGTTCCTCGAACAGGGTGTTAATGGACTGCTCAACTAAACCGAAGTGTAACTCTGAGAGATGAATTCACACATCACCAAGAAGTTTCTAAGAAAGCTTCATTCTCGTTTTCATCTGAGGATATTTCCTTTGTCACCGTAAGCTTCATTACGCTATGAAGTATCTAATTGCAGATTTCCAGAAAACTGTGTTAACAAACTGATCACTGAAGAGAAACATGTAACTCTGTGAGTTGCATTCACACATGGCAATGCAGTTTCTCAGAAGGCTTATTTCCAGTTTTAATCTGAGGATATTTACTTTTTCAACATAGCCCTTAATGGGCTCCCAATTATCACTTTGCAGAATCCACGACAACAGTGTTAGCAAACTGTTCCAAGAAGGGAAAGGTGGAACCATGTGTGATGAAGTCACATATTAGAAAGCAATCTCTCAGATAGATTCTCTCTAGTTTTTATGTGAGGATACTTCCTTTTTCACCATGGGCCCCTATGGTCTCCGAAATATCACTTTGCAGAATCCACGAGAACAGTGTTGGCAAACTGTACCAATAAGGGAAGTGTGGAACTCTGTGTGATGAAGTCAAACATCACAAGGCAATCTCTCAGAAAGCTTCTCCCTAGTTTTTATATGAGGACACTTCCTTTTTCACCCTGGGCCCCTATGGGCTCCCAAATATCACTCATCAGAATCCACGACAACAGTGTTAGCAAACTGTTCCAAGAAGGGTAGGGTGAAACTCTGTGGGATGAAGTCACACATAGGAAAGCAATCTCTCAGAAAGCTTCTCTCTAGTTATTATGTGAGGGAATTTCCTTTTTCACCATGGGCCCCTAGGGGCTCCCAAATATCACTTTGCAGTTTCCACGAAAAGAGTGTTGGCAAACTGCTTCCTGAGCTCTAAGTTGTAAGTCTGTGAGATGAACTCACTGATCAGAAAGAAGTTTCTGAGAAAGCTTCTTTCACGTTTTGAACTGATGAAATTTCCTTTTTCAGCATAGGCCTCAATGTAATCCAAAGAAGCCCTTCTCAGGTTCCTCAAAGACATTGTTAATGGACATCTCTATTAAACATAATTGTACCTCTGTGAGATGAATTCACACATCACTAAGAAGTTTCTTAGAAAGCTTCTTTCTAGTTTTCATCTGAGGATATTTCCATTGTCACCGTAATCTTCATTGCGCTGTTTAGTATCTAATTACAGATTTCCAGAAAACTGTGTTAACAAACTGATCACTGAAGAGAAATGTGTAACTCTGTGAGTTGCATTCACACATGGCAATGCAGTTTCTCAGAAGGCTTCTTTCCACTTTTAATCTGAGGATGTTTCCTTTTTCACCAAAGCCCCCAATGGGCTCCCAAATATCACTTTACAGAATTCACGACAACAGTGTTAGCAAACTGTTCCAAGAAGGGAAGGGTGGAACTGTGTGTGATAAAGTCACACATCAGAAAGCAATCTCTCAGAAAGCTTCTCTCTAGTTTTTATATGAGGATACTTCTTTTTTCACCATGAGCCCCTATGGGCTCCCAAATATCACTTTGCAGAATCCACGACAACAGTGATAGCAAACAGTTCCTGGAAGGGAAGGGTGGAACTCTGTCTGATGAAGTCACACATCGGAAAGCAATCTCTCAGACAGCTTCTCTCTACATATTATCTGAGGATACTTCCTTTTTCACCATAGGCCCTTAAGGGCTCCCAAAGATCACTTTGCAGTTTCCTCGAAAAGAGTGTTAGCAAACTGCTTCCTGAGGTCTAGGTAGTAAGTCGGTGAGATGAACTCACTAATCAGAAAGAAGTTTCTCAGAAAGCTTCTGTCAAGTTTTGAACTGATGAAATTTCCATTATTGCGTAGGCCTCAATGCGATCTAAGAAGCCCTTCTCACGTTCCTGAAAGACAGTGTTAAAGGACTGCTCCACGAAACATAAGTGTAACTCTGTGAGAAGAATTCACACATCTCCAAGAAGTTTCTAGAAAAGCTTCTTTCTAGTTTTCATCTGAGGATATTTCCTTTGTCACCGTAAGCTTCATTGCGCTATGAAGTATCTCATTGCAGATTTCCAGAAAACTGTGTTAACAAACTGATCACTGAAGAGAAATGTGTAACTCTGTGGGTTGAATTCACACATGGCAATGCAGTTTCTCAGAAGGCTTCTTTCCAGTTTTAATCTGAGGATATTTCCTTTTTCACAATAGCCCTCAATGAGCTCCCAAACATCACTTTGCAGAATCCACGACAACAGTGTCAGCAAACTGTTCCAAGAAGGGAAGTGTGGAACTCTGTGTGATGAAGTCACACATCAGAAAGCAATCTTGCAGAAAGCTTCTCTCTAGTATTATGTGAGGATATTTCCTTTTTCACCTTGGGCCCCTATGGGCTCCCAAATATCACTTTGCAGTTTCCACGAAAAGAGTGTTAGGAAACTGCTTACTGAGGTCTAATTGTAAGTCTGTGAGATGAACTCACTAATCAGAAAGAAGTTTCTTGGAAAGCGTCTTTCACGTTGTGAACTGATGAAATTTCCTTTAACAGCGTAGGCCTCAATGCGATCCAAAGAAGCCCTTCTCAGGTTCCTCAAAGACAGAGTTAAAGGACTGCTCCACGAAACATAAGTGTAACTCTGCGAGAGGAATTCATACATCACCAAGAAGTTTCTAGGAAAGCTTCTTTCTATTTTTCATCTGAGGATATTTCCTTTGTCACTGTAATCTTCAATGCGCTATGAAGTATCTCATTGCAGATTTCCAAAAAACTGTGTTAACAAACCGATCACTGAAGAGAAAAGTGTAACTCTGGGAGTTGCATTCACACATGGCAATGCAGTTTCTCAGAAGGCTTCTTTCCAGTTTTAATCTGAGGATATTTCCTTTTTCACCATAGCCCTCAATGAGCTCCGAAATATCACTTTGCAGAATCCATGACAACAGTGTTAGCAACCTGTTATAAGAAGGGAAGGGTTGAACTCTGTGTGGTGAAGTCACATATACGAAAGGAATCTCTCAGAAATCTTCTCTCTAGTTTTCATGTGAGGATACTTCCTTTTACACCATTGGCCCCTATTGTCTCCCAAATACACCTTGCAGAATCCACCACAACAGTGTTAGAAAACTGTTCCAAGAAGGAACGGGTGGAACTCGGTGTGATGAAGTCACATATCAGAAAGCAATCTTGCAGAAAGCTTCTCTCTAGTTATGATGTGAGGATACTACCTTTTACACCATGGGCCCCTATGGGCTCCCAAATATCACTTTGCAGTTTCCAAGAAAAGAGTATTAGCAAACTGCTTCCTAAGATCTGAGTTGTAAGTCTGTGAGATGAACTCACGGATCAGAAAGAAGTTTCTCAGAAAGCTTCTATCACGTTCTGAACTGATGAAATTTCCTTTATCAGCGTAGGCATCAATGAGATCCAAAGAAGCCCTTCTCAGGTTCCTCAAAGACAGTGTTAATGGACTGCTCCATGAAACATGAGTGTAACTCTGTGAGATGAATTCACACATCACCAAGAAGTTTCTCAGAAAGCTTCCTTCTAGTTTTCATCTGAGGATATTTCCTTTGTCACCGTAAGCTTCTTTGCGCTATCAAGTATCTAATTGCAGTTTTCCAGAAAACTGTGTTAACAAACTGATCACTGAAGAGAAATGTGTAACTCCGTGGGTTGCATTCACACATGGCAATGCAGTTTCTCAGAAGGCTTCTTTCCAGTTTTAATCTGAGGATATTTCCTTTTTCACAATAGCCCTCAATGAGATCCCAAACATCACTTTGCAGAATCAACGACAACAGTGTTAGCAAAGTGTTCCAAGAAGGGAAGTGTGGAACTCTGTGTGATGAAGTCACATATCAGAAAGCAATCTCTCAGAAACTTTCTCTCTAGTTATTATGTGAGGATATTTCCATTTTCACCATGGGCCCCTGGGGGCTCCCAAATATCACTTTGCACTTTCCACGAAAAGAGTGTTAGCAAACTGCTTCCTGAGGTCTAAGTTGTAAGTCTGTGAGATGAACTCACTGATCAGAAAGAAGTTTCTTTTTTTTTTGTTTTTTCTTTTGAGACGGAGTCTCGCTGTGTCGCCCAGGCTGGAGTGCAGTGGTGCCATCTCGGCTCACTGCAAGCTCCGCCTCCCGGGTTCCCGCCATTCTCCCGCCTCAGCCTCCGAGGAGCTGGGACTACAGGCGCCCGCCATCACGCCTGGCTAGTTTTTTGTATTTTTAGTAGAGATGGGGTTTCACCGTGTTAGCCAGGAGTGTCTCGATCTCCTGACCTCGTGATCCACCCGCCTCGGCCTCCCAAAGTGCTGGGATTACAGGCTTGAGCCACCGCCCCCGGCCCAGAAAGAAGTTTCTTAAAAAGCTTCTTTCACGTTTTGAAATGATGAAATTTCCTTTATCAGCATAGGACTCAATGCGATCCAAAGAAGCCCTTCTCAGGTTCCCCAAAGACAGTGTTAATGGACTCCTCCACGAAACGTAAGTGTAACCCTGTGAGATGAATTCACACATCACCAAGAAGTTTCTAGGAAAGCTTCTTTATACTTTTCATCTGAGGATATTTCCTTTCTCACCGTAAGCTTCATTGCGCTATGAAGAATCTAAATGCATATTTCCAGAAAACTGTGTTAACAAACTGATCACTAAAGAGAAAGGTGTATCTCTGTGAGTTGCATTCACACATGGCAATGCAGTTTCTCAGAAAGCTTCTTTCCAGTTTTTATCTGAGGATATTTCCTTTTTCACCATAGTCCTCAATGAGCTCCAAAATATCACTTTGCAAAATCCACGACTACAGCGTTAGAAAACTCTTGTAAGATTTCGGCTGTGCAAGATGGCCGAATAGGAACAGCTCCAGTCTCCAACTGCCAGCGCGAGTGACACAGAAAACCGGTGATTTCTGCATTTGCAACTGAGGTACTGGGGTTATCTCACTAGGGAGTGCCAGACAATCGGTGCTGGTCAGCTGCTGCAGCCTGACCAGCGAGAGTTGAAGCAGGGCGAGGCATCGACTCACCTGGAAGTGCAAGGGGGAAGGGAATCCGTTTTCCTAGCTAGGGGAACTGAGACACACAACACCTGGAAAATCGGGTAACTCCCACCCCAATACGGCGCTTTAAGCAAAGAGGCACACCAGGAGAATATATCCCACGCCTGGCCGGGAGGGACCCACGCCCACGGAGCCTCCCTCACTGCTAACATAGCAGTCTGCGGCGATCTATCGGCAAGGCAGCATCGAGGCTGGGGGAGGGGCGCCCGCCATTGCTGTGGCTTAAGTAGGTAAACAAAGCCGCTGGGAAGCTCGAATTGGGTGGAGCTCACAGCAGCTCAAGGAAGCCTGCCTGTCTCTGTAGACTCCACCTCTGGGGACAGCGCACAGATGAAGACCAACAGGGGAAACAGCGGGGGCCGGTGCAGACGCGAACGACTCTGTCCGACAGCTTTGGGGAGAGCTGTGGTTCTCCCATCTCGGAGGTTGAGATCTGAGAACGGACAGACTGCCTGCTCAGGTGGGTCCCTGAGCCCTGAGTAGCCTAGCTGGGAGAAATCCCCCACTAGGGGCAGTCTGACACCCCACACCTCACAGGGTGGAGTACACCCCTGAGAGGAAACTTCCAAAGGAAGAATCAGACAGGTACACTCGCTGTTCAACAATATTCTATCTTCGGCAAACTCTGCTGCTGATACCCAGGCAAACAGGGTCTGGAGTGGACGTCAAGCAATCTCCAACAGACCAACAGACAGTCCTTCTGACTCTCAGAAGGAAAACTATCAAACAGGAAGGACACCTATACCAAAACCCCATCAGTACGTCACCAGCATCAAAGAACAGAGACAGATAAAACGACAAAGATGGGGAAGAAGCAGGGCAGAAAAGCTGGAAATTCAAAAAATAAGAGCGCATCTCCCCCTGCAAAGGAGCGCAGCCCATCGCCAGCAACGGATCAAAGCTGGTCAGAGAATGACTTGGACAAGAGGAGAGAAGAAGGTTTCAGTCCATCAAATTTATCAGAGCTAAAGGAGGAATTACGTACCCAGGGCAAAGAAACTAAAAATCTTGAAAAAAGAGTGGAAGAATTGACAGCTAGACTAATTAATGCAGAGAAGATCATAAACGAAATGACAGAGATGAAAACCATGACACGAGAAATACGTGACAAATGCACAAGCTTCAGTAACCGACTTGATCAACTGGAAGAAAGAGTATCAGCGATTGAAGATCAAATGAATGAAATGAAGCGAGAAGAGAAACCAAAAGAAAAAAGAAGAAAAAGAAATGAGCAAAGCCTGCAAGAAGTATGGGATTACGTAAAAAGACCAAATCTACGTCTGATTGGGGTGCCTGAAAGTGAGGGGGAAAATGGAACCAAGTTGGAAAACACTCTTCAGGATATCATCCAGGAGAACTTCCCCAACCTAGTAGGGGAGGCCAACATTCAAATTCAGGAAATACAGAGTACGCCACAAAGATACTCCTCCAGAAGAGCAACTCCAAGACACATAATTACCAGATTCACCAAAGTTGAAATGCAGGAAAAAATCTTAAGGGCAGCCAGAGAGAAAGGTCGCATTACCCACAAAGGGAAGCCCATCAGACTAACAGCAGATCTCTCGGCAGAAACTCTACAAGCCAGAAGAGAGTGGGGGCCAATATTCAACGTTCTTAAAGAAAAGAATTTTAAACCCAGAATTTCATATCCAGCCAAACTAAGTTTCATCAGTGAAGGAGAAATAAAATCCTTTACAGATAAGCAAAGGCTTAGAGATTTTGTCACCACCAGGCCTGCCTTACAAGAGACCCTGAAGGAAGCCCTAAACATGGAAAGGAACAACCGGTACCAGCCATCGCAAAAACATGCCAAAATGTAAAGACCATCGAGGCTAGGAAGAAACTGCATCAACTAACGAGCAAAATAACCAGTTAATATCATAATGGCAGGATCAAGTTCACACATAACAATATTAACCTTAAATGTTAATGGACTAAATGCTCCAATGAAAAGACACAGACTGGCAAACTGGATCAAGAGTCAAGACCCATCAGTCTGCTGTATTCAGGAGATCCATCTCACATGCAGAGACATACATAGGCTCAAAATAAAGGGATGGAGGAAGATCTACCAAGCAAATGGAGAACAAAAAAAAGCAGGGGTTGCAATCCTAGTCTCTGATAAAACAGACTTTAAACCATCAAAGATCAAAAGAGACAAAGAAGGCCATTACATAATGGTAAAGGGATCAATTCAACAGGAAGAGCTAACCCTCCTAAATATATATGCACCCAATACAGGAGCACCCAGATTCATAAAGCAAGTCCTTGGAGACTTACAAAGAGACTTAGACTCCCATACAATAATAATGGGAGACTTCAACACTCCACTGTCAACATTAGACAGATCAACGAGACAGAAAGTTAACAAGGATATCCAGGAATTGAACTCATCTCTGCACCAAGCGGACCTAATAGACATCTATAGAACTCTCCACCCCAAATCAACAGCATATACATTCTTCTCAGCACCACATCGCACTTATTCCAAAATCGACCACATAATTGGAAGTAAAGCACTCCTCAGCAAATGTAAAAGAACAGAAATTATAACAAACTGTCTCTCAGACCACAGTGCAATCAAACTAGAACTCAGGACTAAGAAACTCAATCAAAACCGCTCAACTACATGGAAACTGAACAACCTGCTCCTGAATGACTACTGGGTACATGACGAAAAGAAAGCAGAAATAAAGATGTTCTTTGAAACCAATGAGAACAAAGATACAACATACCAGAATCTCTGGGACACATTTAAAGCAGTGTGTAGAGGGAAATTTATAGCACTAAATGCCCACAAGAGAAAGCAGGAAAGATCTAAAATTGACACTCTAATATCACAATTAAAAGAACTAGAGAGGCAAGAGCAAACACATTCAATAGCTAGCAGAAGGCAAGAAATAACTAAGATCAGAGCAGAACTGAAGGAGATAGAGACACAAAAAACCCTCCAAAAAATCAATGAAACCAGGAGTTGGTTTTTTGAAAAGATCAACAAAATTGACAGACCGCTAGCAAGACTAATAAAGAGGAAAACGGAGAGAAATCAAATAGACGCAATAAAAAATGATAAAGGGTATATCACCACCGACCCCACAGAAATACAAACAACCATCAGAGAATACTATAAACGTCTTTACGCAAATCAACTAGAAAATCTAGAAGAAATGGATAATTTCCTGGACACTTACACTCTCCCAAGACTAAACCAGGAAGAAGTGGAAACCCTGAATAGACCAATAGGAGGCTCTGAATTTGAGGCAACAATTAATAGCCTACCCACCAAAAAAAGTCCAGGACCAGATGGATTCACAGCTGAATTCTACCAGAGGTACAAGGAGGAGCTGGTACCATTCCTTCTGAAACTATTCCAAGCAATAGAAAAAGAGGGAATCCTCCCGAACTCATTTTATGAGGCCAACATCATCCTGATACCAAAGCCTGGCAGAGACACAACAAAAGAAGAGAATTTTAGACCAATATCCCTGATGAACATCGATGCAAAAATTCTCAATAAAATACTGGCAAACTGGATTCAGCAGCACATCAAAAAGCTTATCCACCATGATCAAGTGGGCTTCATCCCCGGGATGCAAGGCTGGTTCAACATTCGCAAATCAATTAACGTAATCCAGCATATAAACAGAACCAAAGACAAGAACCACATGATTATCTCAATAGATGCAGAAAAGGCTTTTGACAAAATTCAACAGCCCTTCATGCTAAAAACGCTCGATAAATTCGGTATTGATGGATCGTACCTCAAAATAATAAGAGCTATTTATGACAAACCCACAGGTAATATCATTCTGAATGGGCAAAAACTGGAAAAATTCCCTTTGAAAACTGGCACAAGACAGGGATGCCCTCTCTCACCACTCCTATTCAACATAGTTTTGGAAGTTCTGGCTAGGGCAATCAGGCAAGAGAAAGAAATCAAGGGTATCCAGTTAGGAAAAGAAGTCAAATTGTCCCTGTTTGCAGATGACATGATTGTATATTTAGAAAACCCCATTGTCTCAGCCCAAAATCTCCTTAAGCTGATAAGCAACTTCAGCAAAGTCTCAGGATACAAAATCAATGTGCAAAAATCACAAGCATTCTTATACACCAGTAACAGAGAAGCAGAGAGTCAAATCAGGAATGAACTTCCATTCACAATTGCTTCAAAGAGAATCAAATACCTAGGAATCCAGCTTACAAGGGATGTAAAGGACCTCTTCAAGGAGAACTACAAACCACTGCTCAGTGAAATTAAAGAGGACACAAACAAATGGAAGAACATACCATGCTCATGGATAGGAAGAATCAATATCGTGAAAATGGCCATACTGCCCAAGGTTATTTATAGATTCAATGCCATCCCCATCAACCTACCAATGAGTTTCTTCACAGAATTGGAAAAAACGGCTTTAAAGTTCATATGGAACCAAAAAAGAGCCCGCATTGCCAAGACAATCCTAAGTCAAAAGGACAAAGCTGGAGGCGTCACGCTACCTGACTTCAAACTACACTACAAGGCTACAGTAACCAAAACAGCATGGTACTGGTACCAAAACAGAGATATAGACCAATGGAACAGAACAGAGTCCTCAGAAATAATACCACACATCTACAACCATCTGATCTTTGACAAACCTGAGAGAAACAAGAAATGGGGAAAGGATTCCCTATTTAATAAATGGTGCTGGGAAAATTGGCTAGCCATAAGTAGAAAGCTGAAACTGGATCCTTTTCTTACCCCTTATGCGAAGATTAATTCAAGATGGATTAGAGACTTAAATGCTAGACCTAATACCATAAAAACCCTAGAAGAAAATCTAGGTAGTACCATTCAGGACATAGGCATGGGCAAGGACTTCATGTCTAAAACACCAAAAGCAACGGCAGCAAGAGCCAAAATTGCCGAATGGGATCTAATTAAACTAAAGAGCTTTTGCACAGCAAAAGAAACTACCATCAGAGTGAACAGGCAACCTACAGATTGGGAGAAAATTTTTGCAACCTACTCATCTGACAAAGGGCTAATATCCAGAATCTACAAAGAACTCAAACAAATATACAAGAAAAAAACAAACAACCGCATCAAAAAGTGAGCAAAGGATATGAACAGACATTTCTCAAAAGAAGACATTCATACAGCCAACAGACACATGAAAAAATGCTCATCATCACTCACCATCAGGGAAATGCAAATCAAAACAACAATGAGATAACATCTCACACCTGTTAGAATAGCAATCATTAAGAAGTCAGGAAACAACAGTTGTTGGAGAGGAGGTGGAGAAATAGGAACACTTTTACACTGTTGGTGGGATTGTAAACTTGTTCACCCATTATGGAAAACAGTATGGCAGTTCCTCAAGGATCTAGAACTAGATGTACCATAAGACCCAGCCATCCCACTACTGGGTATATACCCAAAGGATTATAAATTAGTCAACTACAAGAACACATGCACACGTATGTTTATTGCGGCACTATTCACAATAGCAAAGACTTGGAATCAACCCAAATGTCCATCTGTGACAGACTGGATTAAGAAAATGTGGCACATATACACCATGGAATACTATGCAGCCATAAAAAGGATGAGTTTGCGTCCTTTGTAGGGACATGGATGCAGCTGGAAACCATCGTTCTTAGCAAACTATCACAAGAAGAGAAAACCAAACACCGCATGTTCTCACTCATAGGTGGGAACTGATCAATGAGATCACTTGGACTCGGGAAGGGGAATATCACACACGGGGGCCTATCATGGGGAGGGGGGAGGAGGGAGGGTTGCACTGGGGAGTTATATATGATATAAATGATGAATTGATGGGTGCTGACGAGTTGATGGGTGCAGGACACCAACATGGCATAAGTATACATATGTAACAAACCTGCACGTTATGCACATGTACCCTAGAATTTAAAGTATAAAAAAAAAAAGAAACAGTGTTAGCAAACTGTTCCAAGAAGAGAAGGGTGGAACTCTGTGTCATGAAGTCACAATCCGAAAGCAATCTATCCGAAAGCTTCTGTCTAGTTTTTCTGTGACTATAATTCCTTTTTCACCCTGGGCCCCTATCGGATCCCAAATATCTCCTTGCAGTATCCACGACAACAGTGTTAGCAAACTGTTCCAAGAAGGGAAGGGTGGAACTCTGTGTGATGAAGACACACATCAGAGAGAAATCTCTCGGAAAGCTTCTCTCTAGTTATTATGTGAGGATATTTCCTTTTTCACCATGGGCCTCTATGGGCTCCCAAAAATCACTTTTCAATTTCCACGAAACGAGTGTTAGCAAACTGCTTCCTGAGGTCTAAGTTGTAAGTCTGTGAAATGAACACACGGATCAGAAAGAAGTTTCTCATAAAACCTCTTTCATGTTTTGAACTGATGAAATTTCCTTTATCAGCGTAGGCCTCAAGGCGATCCAAAGAAGCCCTTCTCAGGTTCCTCAAACACAGTGTTAATTGACTGCTCCTCGAAACTTAAGTGTAACTCTTTGAGATGAATTCCCACATAACCAAGAAGTTTCTAAGAAAGCTTCTTTCTAGTTTTCATCTGAGGATATTTCCTTTGTCACCGTAACATTCATTGCGCTATGAAGTATCTAATTGCAGATTTCCCGAAAAATGTGTTAACAAACTGATCACTGAAGAGAAACGTGTAACTCTGTGAGTTGCATTCACACAATGCAATGCAGTTTCTCAGAAGGCTTCTTTCCAGTTTTAATATGAGGATATTTCCTTTTTCACCATAGCCCTCAAGGAGCACCCAAATATCACTCGGCAGAATCCACGACAACAGTGGTAGCAAACTGTTCCAAGAAGGGATGGGTGGAACTCTGTGTGATGAAGTCACACATCAGAGAGCAATCTCTCAGAAAGCTTCTCTCTAGTTTTTATGTGAGGATATTTCCTTTTTCTCCCTGGGCCCCCATGATCTCCCAAATATCACATTGAAGAATCCACGACAACAGTGTTAGCAAGCTGTTCCAAGAAGGGTATCGTGGAACTCTCTGTGCTGAAGTCACCTATGCGAAAGAAATCTCTCAGAAAGCTTCTCTCTGGTTCTTATGTGAGGATACTTCTTTTCTCACAATGCGCCCCTAAGGGCTCCCAAATATCATTTTGCAGAATACACGACAACAGTGTTAGCAAACTGTTCGAAGAAAGGAAGGGAGGAACTCTGTGTGCTGAAGTCACATATCACAAATCAATCTCTCAGAAGGATTCTTTCCAATTTTAATATGAGGATATTTCCTTTTTCAACATAGCTCTTAATGAGATACCAAATATCACTTTGCAGAATCCACGACAAGAGTGTTGGCAAACTGTTCCAAGAAGGGAACGGTGGAAGTCTCTGTGATGAAGTCACACATCCGAAAGCAATCTCTCAGAAAGCTTCTCTCTAGTTTTTATGTGAGGATACTTCCTTTTTCACCATGGACCCCTATGGGCTCCCAAATATCGCTTTGCAGTATCCACGACAACAGTGTTAGCAAAATGTTCCAACAAGGGAAGGGTGGAACTCTGTGTGATGAAGTCACACATCAGAAAGCAATCTCTCCGAAAGCTGCTCTCTAGATATTATGTAAGGATACTTCCTTTTTCACCATGGGCCCCTATGGGCTCGCAAACATCACTTGGCGGTTTCCACGAAAAGAGTGTTAGCATACTGCTTCCTGAAGTCTAAGTTGTAAGTCTGTGAGGTGACCTCACTGATCATAAAGAAGTATCTCAGAAACCTTCTTTCACGTTGTGAACTGATGAAATTTCCTTTATCAGCGTAGGCCTCAAGGTGTTCCAAAGAAGCCCTTCTCAGGTTCCTCAACGTCAGTGTTAATATACTGCTCCATGAAACATAAGTGTAAATCTGTGAGATGAATTCACACACCAAGAAGTTTCTAAGAAAGCTTCTTCCTAGTTTTCATGTGAGGATACTCCTTTGTCACCGTAAGCTTCATTGCGCTGTGAAGTATCTAATTGCAGATTTCCAGAGAAGTGTGTTAACAAACTGATCACTGAAGAGAAACGTGTAACCCTGTGAGTTGCATTCAAACATGGCAGAGCAGTTTCTCAGAAGGCTTCTTTCCAGTATTAATCTGAGGCTATTTCCTTTTTCACCATAGCCCTTAATGAGATACCAAATATCACTTTGCAGAATCCACGACAACAATGTTAGCTAACTCTTCCAAGAAGGGAAGGTTGGAACTCTGTGTGATGAAGTCACACATCCGAAAGCAATCTCTCAGAAAGCTTCTCTCTAGTTATTATGTGAGGATATTTCCTTTTCCACCATGGGCCCCTAAGGACTCCCAAATATTACTTTGCAGTTTCCACGAAGAGTGTTAGCAACCTGCTTCCTGAGGTCTAAGTTGTAAGTCTGTGGGGCGAACTCACTGATCAGAAAGAAGTTTCTCAGAAAGCTTCTTTCACGTGTTGAACTGATGAAATTTCCTTTATCAGTGTAGGCCTCAATGCGATCCAAAGAAGCCCTTCTCAGTTTCCTCAAAGTCAGTGTTAATGGACTGCTCTAAGAAACATAAGTGTAACTCTGTGAGATGAATTCACACTTCACCAAGAAGTTTCTAAGAAAGCTTCTTTCTAGTTTTCATCTGAGGATATTTCCTTGGTCACCGAAAGCTTCATTGCGCTATGAAGTATCTCATTGCAGATTTCCAGAAGACGGTGTTAACAAACTGATCACTGAAGAGAAACGTGTAACTCTGTGAGTTGCATTTACACATGGCAATGCAGTTTCTCAGAAGTCTTCTTTCCAGTTTTAATCTGAGGATATATCCTTTTTCACCATAGCCTTCAATGAGCTCCCAAATATCACTTTGCAGAATCCATGACAACAGTGTGATGAAACTGTTCCAAGAAGGTAAGTGTGGAACTCTGTGTGATGTAGTCACACATCAGAAAGCAATCTTGCAGAAAGCTTCTCTCTAGTTATTAGGTGAGGATATTTCCTTTTTCACCATGGGCCCCTATGGGCTCCCAAATATCACTTTGCAGTTTCCACGAAAAGATTGTTAGCAAACTGCTTCCTGAGGTCTAAGTTGTGAGTCTGTGAGAGGAACTCAAGGATCAGAAAGAAGTTTCTCAGAAAGCTTCTTTCACGTTTTGAACTGATGAAATTTCCTTTATCAGCGTAGGCCTCAATGCGATCCAAAGAAGCCCTTCTCAGGTTCCTCAAAGACAGTGTTAATAGACTGCTCCACGAAACATAAGTGTAACTCTGTGAGATGAATTCACGCATCACCAAGAAGTTTATAAGAAAGTTCTTTCTACTTTTCATCTGAGGATATATCCTTTGCACTGTAAGCTTCATTGTGCTAAGAAGTATCTAATTGCAGATTTACAGAAAACTGTGTTAACAAACTGATCACTGAAGAGAAACGTGTAACTCTGTGAGTTGCATTCACACATGGCAATGCAGTTGCTCAGAAGGCTTCTTTCCTGTTTTAATCTGAGGATATCTCCTTTTTCCAAATAGCCCTCAAGTGACTCCCAAATATCAGTTTGCCGAATTCAAGACAACAGTGTTAGCAAACTGTTTCAAGCAGGGAATGGTAGAACTCTATGTGATGAAGTCACACATCAGAAAACAATCTCTCAGGAATCTTCTCTCTAGTTTTTATGTGAGGATACTTCCTTTTTCACCATGGGCCCCTATGGGGTCCCAAATATCACTTTGCAGAATCCACGATAAGAGTGTTAGTGAACTGCTTCCTGAGGTCTAAGTAGTAAGTCTGTGAGATGAACTCACTGATCAGAAAGAAGTTTCTCAGAAAGCTTCTTTCACGTTTTGAACTGATCAAATTTCCTTTATCAGCGTAGGCCTCATTGCAATCTAAAGAAGCCCTTGTCAGGTTCCTCAAAGAGAGTATTAATGGACTGCTCCACGAAACATAAGTGTAACTCTGTGAGATGAATTCACACATCACCAAGAACTTTCTAAGAAAGCATCTTCTCTAGTTTTTATCTGAGGATATTTCCTTTGTCACCATAAGCTTCATTCTGTTATGAGGTATCTATTTGCAGATTTCAAGAAAACTGTGTTAGCAAACTGATCACCGAAGAGAAATGTGTAACTCTGTGAGTTGCATTCACACATGGCAATGCAGTTTCTCAGAAGGCTTCTTTCCAGTTTTAATCTGAGGATATTTCCTTTTCCATCAAAGCCCTCAATGAGCTCCCAAATATGACTTTGCAGAATCCACTACAACAGTGTTAGCAAAGTGTTCCAAGACTGGAAGGATGGAACTCTGTGTGATGAAGTCACATATCAGAAATCAATCTCTCAGAAAGCTTCTCTCTTGTTCTTATGTGAGGATATTTCCTTTTTCACCATGGGGCCCTAGGGGCCCCCAAATATCACTTCGCAGAATCCACGAAAACAGTGTTAGCAAACTGTTTCAAGAAGTGATGGGTGGAACTCTGTGTGATGAAGTCACACATCAGAAAGCAATCTCTCACAAAGCTTCTCTCTAATTTTTATGTGAGGATAATTCCTTTTTCACCATTTGTCCCTATGGGTTCCCAAATATCACTTTGCAGTTTGCACGAAAAGAGTGTTCGGAAACTGCTTCCTGAGGTCTAAGTTGTAAGTCTGTGAGATGAACTCACTGATCAGAAAGAAGTTTCTCAGAAAGCTTCTTTGAAGTTCTGAACTAATGAAAATGTCTTTATCAGCGTAGGCCTCAATGCGATCCAAGAAAGCCCTTCTCAGTTTCCTCAAAGACAGTGTTCATGCACTGCCCCACGAAACATAAGTATAACTCTGTGAGATGAATTCACACATCACCAAGAAGTTTCTAAGAAAGCTTCTGTCTAGTTTTCATCTCATGATATTTTCTGTGTCACCGTCAGCTTCATTGCGCTATGAATTATCTAATTGCAGATTTCCAGAAAATTGTGTTAACACACTGAACACTGAAGAGAAACGTGTAACCCTGTGAGTTGCATTCCCACATGGCAAAACAGATTTTCAGAAGGCTTCTTTCCACTTTTAATCTGATGATATCTCCTTTTTCACCATAGACCTCAGTGAGCTCCCAAATATCACTTTGCAGAATCCACGACAACAGTGTTAGCAAACTGTTTCAAGAAGGGAAGGGTGGAACTCTGTGTTATGAAGTCACATATCAGAAAGCAATCTCTCAGAAAGCTTCTCTCTAGTTTTTTTGTGAGGATACTTCCTTTTTCACCCTGGGCCCCTATGTGCTCCCAAATATCAATTTGCAGAATCCACGACAACAGTGTTAGAAAACTGTCCCAAGAAGGGAAGGGTGGAACTCTGTTTGATGACGTCACACATCAGAAAGAAATCTCTCAGAAAGCTTCTCTCTAGTTATTATGTGAGGATATTTACTTCTTCACCATGGGCCCCTAAGGGCTCCCAAATGTCACTTTCCATTTTCCCTGAAAAGAGTGTTTTCAAACTGCTTCCTGAGCTCTAAGTTGTAAGTCTGTGAGATGAACTCACTGATCTGAAAGAAGTTTCTCAGAAAGCTTCTTTCACGTTTTGAACTGATGAAATTTCCTTTATCAACGTAGGCCTCAATGCGATCGAAGGAAGCCCTTCTCAGCTTCCTCAAAGACAGTGTTAATTGACTGCTCCATGAAACATAAGTGTAACTCTGTGAGATGAATTCAAACATCACGAAGAAGTTTCTATGAAAGCTTCTTTCTAGTTTTCATCTGAATATATCCTTTGTCACCATCAGCTTCATTGCACTACGAAGTATCTAATTGCAGATTTCCAGAAAACTGTGTTTACAAACTAATCACTGAAGGGAAACGTGTAACACTGTGAGTTGCATTCACACATGGCAATGCAGTTTCTAAGAAGGCTTCTTTCCAGTTCTGATCTGAGGATATTTCCTTTTCACCATAGACCTCAATGAGCTTCCAAATATCACTTGAAGAATCCACGACAACAGTGTTAGAAAACTGTTCCAAGAAGGGAAGGGTAGAACTCTGTGTGATGAAGTCATATATCGGAAAGCAATCTCTCAGAAAGCTTCTCTCTAGTTTTTATGTGAGGATACTTCCTTTTTAACCAAGGGCCCCTATGGGCTCCCAAATATCACTTTATGGAATCCACGACAACAGTATAACGAAGCTGTCCAAAGAAGGGAAGGCTGGAACTCTGTGTGAAGAAGTCACACATCAGAAAGCAGTCTATCAGAAAGCTTCTCTCTAGTTATTGTGTGAGGATATTTCCTTTTTCACCACGGGCCCCATTGGCTCCCAAATATCACTTTGCATTTTCCACGAAAAGAGTGATAGCAAACTGCTTCCTGAGGTCTAAGTTGTAAGTCTGTGAGATGAACTCACTGATCAGAAAGAAGTTCCTCAGAAAGCTTCTTTCACGTTTTGAACTGATGAAATTTCCTTTATCAGCGTTGGCCTCAATGCGATCGAAGGAAGCCCTTCTCAGCTTCCTCAACGACAGTGTTAATGGACTGCTCCATGAAACATAAGTGTAACTCCGTGAGATGAATTCAAACATCACGAAGAAGTTTCTAAGAAAGCTTCTTTCTAATTTTCATCTGAATATATTCCTTTGTCACCGTCAGCTTCATTCAACTATGAAGTATCTAATTGCAGATTTCCAGAAAACTGTGTTAACAAACTAATCAATGAAGAGGAACGTGTAACACTGTGAGTTGCATTCGCACATGGCAATGCAGTTTCTAAGAAGGCTTCTTTCCAGTTCTAATCTGAGGATATTTCCTTTTTCACCATAGCCCTCAATGAGATCCCAAATATCACTTTGAAGAAACCATGACAACAATTTTAGAAAACTGTTCCAAGAAGGGAAGGATAGAACTCTGTGTGATGAAGTCAAATATCGGAAAGTAATCTCTCAGAAAGCTTCTCTCTAGTTTTTATGTGAGGATGCTTCCTTTTCCACCGTGGGCCCCTAAGGGCTCCCAAATATCACTTTACGGAATCCACGACAACAGTATAACAAAGCTGTCCAAAGAAGGGAAGGGTGGAACTCAGTGTGATGAATTCACAGATCAGAAAGCAATCTCTCAGAAAGCTACTCTCTAGTTATTATGTGAGGATATTTCCTTTTACACCATGGGCCCATTTGGGCTCAAAAATATCACTTTGCAGTTTGCACAAAAAGAGTGTTAGCAAACTGCTTCCTGAGGTCTAAGTTGTCAGTCTTTGAGATGAACTCACTGATGAGAAAGAAGATTCTCAGAAAGCTTCTTTCACGTTTTGAACTGATGAAATTTCCTTTATCAGCTTAGGCCTCAATGCGATCTAAAGAAACCTTTCTCAGGTTTCTCAAAGACAGTGTTAATGGACTGCTCCACGAAACATAAGTGTAATTCTGTGAGATGAATTCACACATCACTAAGAAGTTTCTACGAAAGCTTCTTTCTAGTTTTCATGTGAGGATATTTCCTTTGTCACCGTAATCTTCATTGCGCTATGAAGTATGTAATTGCAGATTTCCAGAAAACTGTGTTAACAAACTGATGACTGAAGAGAAACGTGTAACTCTGTGAGTTGAATTCACGCATGACAATGCAGTTTCTCAGAAGGCTTCTTTCCACTTTTAATCTAAGGATATTTCCTTTTTCACCATAGCCCTCAAGGAGCTCCCAAATATCACTTTGCCGAATGCACGACTACAGTGTTAGCAATCTCTTCCAAGAAGGGAAGGGTGGAACCCTGTGTGATGAAGTCACACATCAGAAAGCAATCTCTCAGAAAGCTTCTCTCTAGTATTTATGTGAGGATATTTCCTTTTTCACCATGGACCCTTATGGGCTCCCAAATATCATTTTGCAGTTTCCACGAAAAGAGTGTTAGCAAACTGCTTCCTGAGGTCTAAGTTGTAAGTCTGGGAGATGAACTCCCTGATCAGAAAGAAGTTTCTCTGAAAGCTTCTTTCATGTTTTGAACTGATGAAATTTCCTTTATGAGCATAGCCCTCAATGAGATACAAAGAAGCCGTCCTCAGGTTCCTCAGAAACAGTGTTAATGGACTGCTCCTCGAAACATACGTGTAAATCTGGGTGATGAATTCACATATCACCAAGAAGTTTCTAAGAACGCTTCTTTCTAGTTTTCATCTGAGGATATTTCCTTTGTCACCGTAAGCTTCCTTGCGTGATGAAGTATCTAATTGCAGATTTCCAGAAAACTGTGTTAACAAACTGATCACTGAAGAGAAAAGTGTAACTTTGTGACTTGCATTCACACATAGCAATGCAGTTTCTCAGAAGGCTTCTTTCCAGTTTTAATCTGAGGATATTTCCTTTTCACAATAGCCCTCATTGAGCTCCCAAATATCACTTTGCAGAATCCACGACAACAGTGTTAGCAAACTGTTCCAAGAAGGGAAGGGTGGAACACTGTGTGATGAAGTCACATATCAGAAAGCAATCTCTCAGAAAGCTTCTCTCTAGTTACTATGTGAGGATTCTTCCTATTTCAGCAAGGGACCCTATGGGCTCCCAAATATCACTTTGCAAATTCCACGAAATCAGTGTTAGCAATCTGTTCCAAGAAGGGAAGGGTGGAACTCTGTGTGATGAAGTCACACATCTGAAAGCAATCTCTCAGAAAGCTTCTCTCTAGTTATTATCTGAGGATACTTCCCTTTTCACCACAGCCCTCAGTGAGCTCCCAAATATCACTTTACAGAATCCTTGACAACAGTGTTAGCAAGCTGTTCCAAGTGGGAAGGTTGCAACTCTGTGTGATAAAGTCACATATCGGAAAACAATCTCTCAGAAAGATTCTCTATAGTTTTTATGTGAGGATACTTCCTTTTTCATATTGGACCCATAAGGGCTCTCAAATATCACTGTACAGAATCCAAGACAACAGTGTAAGCAAGCTGTCCCAAGAAGGGAAGGGTGGAACTCTATGTGATGAAGTCACACATCAGAAAGAAATCTCTCAGAAAGCCTCTCTCTAGTTATTATGTGAGGATATTTCCTTTCTCACCATGGGCCCCTATGGGCTCCCAAATATCATTTGGCAGTTTCCACGAAAAGAGTGTTAGCAAACTGCTTACTGAGGTCTAAAGTGTCAGTCTGTGAGATGAACTCCCGGATCAGAAAGAACTTTCTCAGAAAGCTTCTTTCACGTTTTGAACTGATGAAATTTCCTTTATCAGTGTAGGCCTCAATGAGATCCAAAGAGCCCTTCTCAGGTTCCTCAAAGACAGTGTTAATGGACTGCTCCACCAAACATGAGTGTAACTCTGTGAAATGAATTCACACATCGCCCAGAAGTTTCTATGAAAGCTTCTTTCTAGTTTTCATCTGAGGATATTTTCTTTGTCACCGTCAGCTTCATTGCGCTATCAAGTATCTAATTGCACATTTCCAGAAAACTGTGTTAACAACTGATCCCTGAAGAGAAATGTGTAACTCTGTGAGTTGCGTTCACACATGGCAATGCAGTTTCTCAGAAGGCATCTTTCCAGTTTTAATCTGAGGATATTTCCTTTTTCACCATCGCTTTCAATGAGCTCCCAAATATCACTCTGCAGAATCCACGACAACAGTGTTAGCAATCTGTTCCCAGAAGGGAAGGGTGTAACTCTGTGTGATGAAGTCGCACATCAGAAACCAATCTCTCAGAAAGCTTCTCTCTAGTCATTTTGTGATGATACTTCCTTTTTCACCATGGGCCCTATGTGCTCCCAATTATCACTTTGCAGAATCCACAACAACCGTGTTAGCAAACTGTTCCAAGAAGGGAAGGTTGGAACCCTGTGTGATGAAGTCACACATCAGAAAGCAATCTCTCAGAACACGACAACCGTGTTAGCAAACTGTTCCAAGAAGGGAAGCATTGAACTCTGTGTGATGAAGTCGCACATCAGAAACCAATCTCTCAGAAAGCTTCCCCCTAGTTATTATGTGAGAATATTTCCTTTTTCACCATGGGCCCCTATGGGCTCCCAAATATCACTTTCGAGTTTCCACGGAAAGAGTGTTAGCAAACTGCTTCCTGAGGTCTAATGTGTAAGTCTGTGAGATGAACTCACTGATCAGAAAGAAGTTTCTCAGAAAGCTTCTTTAACGTTTTGAACTGATGAAGTATCGTTTACCAGGAGGGATATTTCCTTTGTCACCGTAAGCTTCATTGCGCTTTGAAGTATCTAATTGTAGGTTTGCAGAAAACTGTGTTAACAACCTGATCACTGAAGAGAAACGTGTAACTCTGTGAGTTGCATACAAACATTTCAATGCAGTTTCTTAGAAGGCTTCTTTCCAGTTTTTATCTGAGGATATTTCCTTTTCACCATAGCCCTCAATGAGCTCCCAAATATCACTTTGCAGAAACCACGACAACAGTGTTAGCAAACTGTTCCAAGGAGCGAAGGCTGGAACTGTGTGTGATGAAGTCACACATCAGAAAGCAATCTCTCAGAAAGCTTCTCCCTAGTTTATATGTGAGAATACTTCCTTTTTGACCCTGCGCCCCTATGGGCTCACAAATATCACTTTGCAGAAGCCACGACAACAGTGTTAGCAAACTGTTCCAAGAAGGGAACGGTGGAAGTCTGTGTGATGAAGTCACACATCAGAAAGCAATCTCTCAGAAAGATTCTCTCTAGTTATTATGTGAGGATATGTCATTTTTCACCATGGGCCCCTATGGGCTCCCAAATATCACTTTGCAGTTTCCACGAAATGAGTGTTAGCAAACTGCTTCCTGAGGTCTAAGGTGTAAGTCAGTGAGATGAACTCACTGATCACAAAGCAGTTTCTCAGAAAGCTTCTTTCAAGTTTTCTACTGATGAAATTTCCTTTATTAGCATAGGCCTCAATGCGATCCAAAGAAGCCCTTCTCAGGTTCCTCAAAGACAGTGTTAAAGGACTGCTCCACGAAAAATAAGTGTAACTCTGTGAGATGAATTCACACATCACCAGGAAGTTTCTCAGAAAGCTTCTTTCCAGTTTTCATCTGAGGATATTTCCTTTGTCACCGCAAGCTGCATTGCGGTATGAAGTATCAAGGTGCAGATTTCCCGAAAACTGTGTGAACAAGCTGATCACTGAAGAGAAACGTGTAACTCTGTGAGTTGCATTCACTCATGGCAATCCAGTTTCTCAGAAGGCTTCTTTCCAGTTTTAATAGGAGGATATTTCTGTTTTAACCATAGTCCTCAATGAGCTCCCAAATATCACTTTGCAGAATCCACGACAACAGTGTTAGCAAACTGTTCCAAGAAGGGAAGGGTGCAACTCTGTATGATGAAGTCACATATCGGAAAGCAATACCTCAGAAATATTCTCTCTAGTTTTTATGTGAGGATATTTCCTTTTTCACATTGGGCCCCAAAGGGCTCTCAAATATCACTTTACAGAATTCACGACAACAGTGTAAGCAAGCTGTCCCAAGAAGGGAAGGGTGGTACTCTGTGTGATGAAGTCACACATCAGAAAGCAGTCTCTCAGAAAGCTTCTCTCTAGTTATTATGTGAGGATATTTCCTTTTTCACCATGGGCCCCTATGGGCTCCCAAATATCATTTTGCAGTTTCCACGAAAAGAATGTTAGCAAACTGCTTCCTGAGTTCTAAAGTGTAAGTCTGTGAGATGAAATGCCGGATCAGAGGAACTTTCTCAGAAAGCTTCTTTCACGTTTTGAACTGATGAAATTTCCTTTATCAGCGTAGGCCTCAATGAGATCCAAAGAGCCCTTCTCAGGTTCCTCTAAAACAGTGTTAATGGACTGCTCCACGAAACATGAGTGTAACTCTGTGAGATGATTTCACACATCACCAAGAAGTTTCTATGAAAGCTTCTTTCTAGTTTTCATCTGAGGATAGTTCCTTTTTCACCGTCATCTTCATTGCGCTATCAAGTATCTAATTGCAGATTTCCAGAAAACTGTGTTAACAACCTTATCACTGAAGAGAAATGTGTAACTCTGCGAGTTGCACTCACACATGGCAATGCAGTTTCTCAGAAGTCTTCTTTCGAGTTTTAATCTGAGGATATTTCCTTTTTCACCACAGCCCTCAATGAGCTCCCAAATACCCCTTTGCAGAATCCATGATAACAGTGTTAGCAAAGTGTTCCAAGAAGGGAAGGGTGGAATTCTATGTGATGAAGTCACATATCAGAAAGCAATCTCTCAGAAAGCTTCTCTCTAGTTATTATGTGAGGATACTTCTTTTCTCACTATGGGCCCCTATGGGCTCCCAAATATCACTTCGCAGAATCCACGACAACAGTGTTAGCAAACTGTTCCAAGAAGAGAAGGGTGGAAATCTGTGTTATGAAATCACACATCAGAAAGCAATCTCTCTGTTAGCTACTCTCTAGTTATTATGTGAAGATATTTCCTTTTTCACCATGGGCCCCTGTGGGCTCCCGAATATCACTTTGCAGTTTCCATGAAACGAGTGTTAGAAAACTGCTTTTGATGTCTGAGGTGTAAGTCTGTGAGATGAACTCACTGATCAGAAAGAAGTTTCTCAGAAAGCTTCTTTCACGTTTTGAACTGATGAAATTTCCTTTTTCAGCGTAGGCCTCAATGCGATCCAAAGAAGCCCTTCTCAGGTTCCCCAAAGACAGTGTTAATGTACTGCTCCACGAAACATAAGTGTAACTCTGTGAGATGAATTCACACACCACCAAGAAGTTTCTAAGAAAGCTTCTTTCTAGTTTTCATCTGAGGATATTTCCTTTGTCACCGTAAGCTTCATTGCGCTATGAAGCATCTAATTGCCGATTTCCAGAATACTGTGTTAACAAAGTGATCACTGAACAGAAAGGTGTAACTCTGTGAGTTGCATTAACACATGGCAATGCAGTTTCTCAGAAGGCTTCTTTCCAGTTTTAATATTAGGATATTTCCTTTTTCACCATACCCCTCAATGACCTCCCAAATATCACTTTGCGAAATCCACGACAACAGTGTTAGCAAACTGTTCCAAGAAGGGAAGTGTGGAACTCTGTGTGATGAACTCAAACATCAGAAAGCAGTATTTCAGAAAGCTTCTCTCTACTTTTTATGTGAGGATATTTCCTTTTTCATCAAAGACCTCAATTTTTTCCCAAATATCTCTTTGCAGAATCAACGACAACAGATTTAGCAAACTGTTCCAAGAAGGGAAGGGTGGAACTCTGTGTGATGAAGTCACACATCAGAAACCAGTCTCTCAGAAAGCATCTCTCTAGTTATTATGTGAGGACATTTCCTTTTTCACCATGGGCCTCTATGGGCTCCAAAATATCAGTTTGCACTTTCCACGAAAAGTGTTAGCAAACTGCTTCCTGAGGTCTAAAGTGTAAGTCTGTGAGATGAACTCACTGATCAGAAGGAAGTTTCTCAGAAAGCGTCTTTCACGTTTTGAACTGATGAAATTTCCTTTATCAGGGAAGTCCTCAATGCGATCCAAAGAAGCCCTTCTCAGGTTCCTCAAAGACAGTGTTAATGGAGTGCTCCAAGAAACATAAGTGTAACTCTGAGATGAATTCACACATCACCAAGAAGTTTCTAAGAAAGCTTCTTTCTACTTTTCATCTGAGGATATTCCCTTTGTCACCGTAAGCTTCATTGCGCTATGAAGTATCTAATTGCAGATTTCCAGCAAAGTGTGTTAACAAACTGATCACTGAAGAGAAACGTGTAACACTGTGAGCTGCATTCACACATGGAAATACAGTTTCTCAAAAGGCTTCTTTCCAGTTTTCAACCGAGAATATTTCCTTTTTCACCATAGCCCTCAATGAGCTCCCAAATATCACGTTGTGGAATACACGACAACAGTGTGAGCCAACTGTTCCAAGAAGGGAAGGGTGGAACTCTGTGAGATGAAGTCACACATCAGAAAGCAATCTCTCAGAAAGCTTCTCTCTAGTTATTATGTGAGGATATTTCCTTTTTCACCGTGGCCCCTATGGGCTCCCAAATATCACTTTGCAGAATCCACGACAACTGTGTTAGCAAACTGTTCGAAGAAGTTAAGTTTGGAACTCTTTGTGATGAAGTCACACATCAGAAAGCAATCTCTCAGAAAGCTTCTCCCTAGTTATTATGTGAGGATATTTCCTTTTTCACCACAGGCCCCTAGGCGCTAAGAAATATCACTTTGCAGTTTCCACGACAACAGTGTTAGCAAACTGCTTCTTGACGTCTACGTTGTAAGTCTGTGAGAGGAACTCACTGATCAGAAAGAAGTTTCTCAGAAAGCTTCTTTCACGTTTTGAACTGATGAAATTTCCTTTATCAGTATAGGTATCAATGCGATCCGAAGAAGTCCTTCTCAGGTTCCTCAAAGACAGTGTTAATGGACTGCTCCACGAAACATAAGTGCAACTCGTTGAGATGAATTCACACATCACGAGGAAGTTTCTAAGAGAGCTTCTTCCAAGTTTTCATCTAAGGATATTTCCTTTGTCACCGTAAGCTTCATTGCGTTATGAAGTATCTAATTGCAGGTTTCTAGAATACTGTGTTAACAAACTGATCAGTGAAGAGAAACGTGTAACTCTGTTAGTTGCATTCACACATGGCAATGCAGTTTCTCAGAAGGCTTCTTTCCAGTTTTAATCTGAGAATATTTCATTTTTCACCGTAGCTCTCAATGAGTTCCCAAATATCACTTTGCAGAATCCACGACAACAGTGTTAGCAAACTGTTCCAAGAAGGCAAGGGTGGAACTCTGTGTGATGAAGTCACATATCAGAAAGCAATCTCTCAGAAAGCTTCTCTCTAGTTCTTATGTGAGGATACTTCCTTTTTCACCACGGGCCACTATGGGCTCCCAAATATCACTTTGCAGAATCCACAACAACAGTGTTAGCAAACTGTTCCAAGAAGGGAAGGGTTGAACTCTGTGTGATGAAGTCACATATCAGAAAGCAATCTCTCAGAAAGCTTCTCTCTAGTTATTATATGAGGATATTTCCTTTTTTACCATGGGCCCCTATGGGCTCTTAAATATCAGTTTGCTGTTTCCACAAGAAGAGAGTAAGCAAACTGCTTCCTGAAATCTAAGATGTAAGTCTGTGAGATGAACTCACTGATCAGGAAGAAGTTACTCAGAAAGCTTCTTTCACGTTTTAAACTGATGAAATTTCCTTTATTAGCATAGGCTTGAATGCGACCTAAAGAAGCCCTTCTCAGGTTCCTCGAAGACAGTGTGAATGGACTGCTCCACGAAACATAAGTGTAACTCTGTGAGATGAATTCACGCAACACCAAGAAGTTTCTAAAAAGCTTCTTTCTAGTTTTCATCTGAGTATATTTCATTTGTCATGGTAAGGTTCATTCCTCTACGAAGAATCTCATTGCAGATTTCCAGAAAACTGTGTTAACAAAGTGATCACTGTAGAGAAACGTGTAACTCTGTGAGTTGCATTGACACTTGGCAATGCAGTTTCTCAGAAGGCTTCTTCCCAGTTTTAATCTGAGGATAATTCCTTTTTCAGCATAGCCCTCAATGAGCTCCCAAATATCACTTTGCAGAATCCACGAAAACAGTGTTAGCAAACTGTTCCAAGTAGGGAAGGGTGGAACTCTGTGTGATGAAGTCACACATCAGAAAGCAATCTCTCAGAAAACTTCTCTCTAGTATTTATGTGAGGATACTTCCTTTTTCACTTTGGGCCTCTATTGGCTCCCAAATATCACTTTGCAGAATGCACGAAAAGGGTGTTAGCAAACTGCTTCCTGAGGCCTAAGTTGAAAGTCTGTGAGATGAACTCACTGATCAGAAAGAAGTTTCGCAGAAAGCTTCTTTCACGTTTTGAACTCATGACATTTCCTTTATCAGCGTAGGCCTCAATGACATCCAAAGAAGCCCTTCTCAGGTTCCTCAAAGACAGTGTGAATGGACTGCTCCATGAAACATAAGTGTAACTCTGTGAGGTGAATTCACACATCACCAAAAGTTTCTAAGAAGGCTTATTTCTAGTTTTCATCTGAGGATATTTCCTTTGTCACCGTAAGCTTCATTGCACTATGAAGTATCTCATTGCAGATTTCCAGAAAACTGTGTTAACAAACTGATCACTGAGGAGCAACGTGCAACTCCGTGAGTTGCATTCACACATGGCAATATAGTTTCTCAGAAGGCTTCTTTCCGGTTTTAATCTCAGGATATTTCCTTTTTCAACATAGCCCTCAATGAGCTCCCAAATATCACTTTGCAGAATCCACGAAAACAGTGTTAGCAAACTGTTCCAAGAAGGGAAGGGTGGAACTCTGTGTGATGAAGTCACATATCGTAAAGGAATCTCTCAGAAAGCTTCTCTCTAGTTATTATGTGAGGTTACTTCCTTTTTCACCATTGGCCCCTATGGGCTAACAAATATCACTTTGCAGAATCCACGACAACATTGTTAGCAAACTGTTCCAAGAAGGGAAGGGTGGAACTCTCTGTGATGAAGTCACACATCACAGCAATCTCTCAGAAAGCTTCTCTCTAGTTTTTATGTGAGGATGTTTCTTTTTTCACCATGGGCCCCTATGGGCTCCCAAATATCATTTTGCAGTTTCCCCGAAAAGAGTGTTAGCAAACTGCTTCCTGAGTTCTAAGATGTAAGCCTGTGAGATGAATTCACTGATCAGAAAGAAGTTTCTCAGAAAGCTGCTTTCACGTTTTGAACTGATGAAATGTCCTTTATCACCGTAGTACTCTAAGCGATCCGAATAAGCCCTTCTCAGGTTCCTCAAAGACAGTGTTAATGGACTGCTCCACGAAATATAAGTGTAACTCTGTGAGATGAATTCACACATCACCAAGAAGTTTCTAACAAACCTCTTTCAGTTTTCTTCTGAGGATATTTCCTTTGTCACCGTAAGCTTCATTGCGCTATGAAGTATCTACTTGCAGATTTCCAGAAAACTGTGTTAACAAACTAATCACTGAAGAGAAACATGTAACTCTGTGAGTTGCATTCACACATGGCAATGCAGTTTCTCAGAAGGCTTCTTTCCAGTTATAACCTGAGGATATCTCCGTTTTCACCGTAGCCCTCAATGGGCTCCCAAATATCACTTTGCAGAATCCACGACAACAGTGTTAGCAAACTGTTCCAAGAAGGGAAGGGTGAAACCATGTGTGATGAAGTCACATATCCGAAAGCAATCTCTCAGAAAGCTTCTCTCTAGTTTTTATGTGAGGATACTTCCTTTTTCACCGTGGGCCCCAATCGCTCCGAAATATCATTTTGCAGAATCCATGACAACAGTGTTAGCAAACTGTTCCAAGAAGGGAAGGGTGGAACCATGTGTGATGAAAACACACATCAGAAAGCAATCTCTCAGAAAGCTTCTCTCTGGTTATTATGTGAGGATATTTCCTTTTTCAACATGGACCCCTATGGGCTCCCAAATATCACTTTGCAGAATCCACGAAAACAGTGATAGCAAACTGTTCCGAGACGGGAAGGGTGGTACTCTGTGTGATGAAGTCACACATCTGAAAGCAATCTCTCTGACAGCTTCTCTCTAGCTATGATCTGAAGATATTTCCTTTTTCACCATAGGCCCTTATGGGCTCCCAGAGATCACTTTGCAGATTCCACGAAAAGAGTGTTAGCAATCTGCTTCCTGAGGTCTAAGTTTTAACTCTGTGAGACGAACTTACTGATCAGAAAGAAGTCTCTCAGAAAGCTTCTTTCACGTTTTGAACTAATGAAATTTCCTTTATCACCGTCGGCCTCAATGCGATCCAAAGAAGCCCTTGTCAGTTTCCTCAAAGACAGTGAGAATGGACTGTTCCACGAAACATACGTGTAACTCTGTGAGATGAATTCACACATTACCAGGAAGTTTCAAAGAAAGCATCTTTCTAGTTTTCATCTGAGATTATTTCCTTTGTCACCGTAAGCTTCATTGTGCTATAAAGTATCTAATTGCAGATTTCCATATAACTGTGTTAACACGCTGATCACTGAAGAGAAACGTGTAACTCAGTGAGTTGCATTCACATATGGCAATGCAGTTTCTCAGAAGGCTTCTTTACAGTTTTAATCTGAGGATATTTCCTTTTTCAACATAGCCCTCAATGGGCTCCCAAATATCACTTTGCAGAATCCACGACAACAGTGTTAGCAAACTGTTCCAAATAGGGAAGGGTTTAACCATGTGTGATGAAGTCACATATCCGAAAGCAATCTCTCAGAAAGCTTCTCTCTAGTTTTCATGTGAGGATACATCCTTTTACAACATGGGCCCCAATGGGCTCCGAAATATCATTTTGCAGAATCCACGACAACAGTGTTAGCAAACTGTTCCAAGAAGGGAAGATTTTAACTCTGTGTGATGAAGTCACACATCAGAAGGCAATCCCTCAGAAAGCTTCCCACTAGTTTTTATGTGAGGATACTTCCCTCTTCACCCTGGGCCCCTATGGGCTCCTAAATATCACTTTTCGGAATCCACGACAGGAATGTTAGCAAACTGTTCCAAGAAGGGTAGGGTGAATCTCTGTGTGATGAAGTCACATATAGGAAAGCAATCTCTCAGAAAGCTTCTCTCTAGTTATAATGTGAGGATATTTCCTTTTTCACCATGGGCCCCTATGGGCTCCCAAATATCACTTTGCAGAATCCACGACAACAGTGTTAGCAAACTGTTCCAAGAAGGGAAGGGTGGAACTCTGTGTGATGGAGTCACACATCAGAAGGCAATCTCTCAGAAAGCTTCTCACTAGTTTTTATGTGAGGATACTTCCTTCTTCACCCTGGGCCCCTATGGGCTCCTAAATATCATTTTGCAGAATCCACGACAACAGTGTGAGCAAACTGTTCCAAGAAGGGAAGGGTGTAACTCTGTGTGATGAAGCCACACCTCAGAAAGCAATCTCTCAGAAAGCTTCTGTCTAGTTATTATGTGAGGACACTTCCTTTTTGAACATGGGTCCCTATTACCTCCCAGATATCCCTTTTAGAATGCACGACAACAGTTATAGCAAACTGTACCAAGAAGGGAAGTGTGAAAATCTGTGTGATGAAGTCACACTTCAGAAAGCAATAGTCAGAACGCTTCTCTATAGTTATTACGTGAGGATATTTCCTTTTTCACCATGGGCCCCTATGGGCTCCCAAATATCACTTTGCAATTTCCACCAAAAGAAAGTTAGCAAACTGCTCCCTGAGGTCTAAGTTGTAAGTCTGTGAGATGAACTCACTGATCAGAAAGAAGTTTCTCAGAAAGCTTCTTTCACGTTTTGAACTGATGAAATTTCCTTAATGAGCGTAGGCCTCAATGTGATCCAAAAAAGCCCTTCTCAGGTTCCTCAAAGACAGTGTTAATGGACTGCTCCACGAAACATAAGTGTAACTCTGTGAAATGAATTCACACATCACCAAGAAGTTTCTAAAAAAGCCTCTTTCTAGTGCCCATCTGAGGATATTTCCTTTGTCACCGTAAGCTTCATTGCGCCATGAAGTATCTAATTGCAGATTTCCAGAAAACTGTGTTAACAAACTGATCACTGAAGAGAAACGTGTAACTCTGTGCATTGCATTCACAAATGGCAATGCAGTTTCTCAGAAGGCTTCTTTCCAGTTTTAATCTGAGGATATTTCCTTTTTCACCATAGCCCTCAATCAGCTCCCAAATGTCACTTTGCAGAATCCACGAAAACAGTGTTAGCAAACTGTTCCAAGTAGGGAAGGGTGGAACTGTGTGTGATGAAGTCACATATCGGAATGCAATCGCTCAGAAAGCTTCTCTATAGTTATTATGTGAGGCAACTTCGTATTTCAACATGGGCCCCTAAGGGCTCTCATATATCACTTTGCAGAATCCACGACAATAGTGTTAGCAAACTGTTCCAAGAAGGGAAGGGTGGAACTCTGTGTGATGAAGTCACATATCAGAAAGCAATTTCTCAGAAAGCTTCTCTCTAGTTATTATTTGAGGATATTTCCTTTTCCACCATGGCCCCCTAAGGGCTCCCAATTATCACTTTGCAGAATACACGAAAGGAGTGTTAGTAAACTGCCTCCTGAGGTCTAAGTTGCAAGTTTCTATGAACCCTTCTATCTAATATTGATGTGAGGATATTTCCTATGTCAACGTAAGCTTCATTGTGCCATGAAGTATCTAATTGCAGATATCCAGAATACTGTGTTAACAAACTGATCACTGAAGAGAAACGTTTAACTCTGTGAGTTGAATTCACACATGGCAATGCAGTTTCTCAGAAGGCTTCTTTCCAGTTTTAACCTGGGGATATATCATTTTTCACCATAGCCCTCAATGAGCTCCCAAATATCACTTTGCAGAATCCACGACAACAGTGTTAGCAAAGTGTTCTAAGAAGGGAAAGGTGGAACCCTGTGTGATGAAGTCACATATAAGAATGCAATCTCTCAGAAAGCTTCTTTCTAGATTCATGTGACTCTACTTCCTTTTTCACCCTGGGCCCGTATCGGCTCCCGAATATCTCTTTGCAGAATACACGACAACAGTGTTAGCAATCTGTTCCAAGAAGGGAAGGGTGGAATTCTGTGTGATGAAGTCACACATGAGAAAGCAATCTCCCAGAAAGCTTCTTTCTAGTTATTATATGAGGATGTTTCCTTTTTCACCATGGGCCCCCATGGGCTCCCAAATATCACTTTGCAGTTTCCACGAAAAGAGTGTTAGCAAACTGCTTCCTGAGGTCTAAGTTGTAAGCCTGTGAGATGAACTCATTGATCAGAAAGAAGTTTCTCAGAAAGCTTCTTCCACGTTTTGAACTGATGAAACAACCTTTATCAGCGTAGGCCTCAATGCGATCAAAGGAAGCCCTTCTAAGGTCCCTCAAAGATAGTGTTAATGGACTGCTCCACGAAACATAAGTGTAACTCTGTGAGATGAATTCACACATCAGCAAGAAGTTTCTCAGAAAGTTTCTTTCTAGTTGTCATCTGAGGATATTTCCTTTGTCACCGTCAGCTTCATTGCGCTATGAAGGATCTAACTGCAGATTTCCAGAAAACTGTGTTAACAAACAGATCACTGAAGAGAAACGAGTAACTCTGTCTGTTGCATTCACACATGGCAATGCAGTTTCTGAGAGGCTTCTTTCCACTTTTATCTGGGGATATTTCCTATTTCACCATAGTCCTCAATGAGATCCCAAATATGACTTTGCAGAATCCACGACAACAGTGATAGGAAACTGTCCCAAGAAGGGAAGGGTGGAACTCTGTGTGGTGAAGTCACGTATCGGAAAGCAATCTCTCAGAAAGCTTCTCTCTAATTTTTATGTGTGGATACTTCTTTTGTCACCATGGCCCCTATGGTCTCCCAAATATCCCTTTGCAGTTTACACGAAAAGAGTGTTAGCAAATTGCTTCCTGACGTCTAAGTTGTAAGTCTGTGTGATGAACTCACTGATCAGAAAGAAGTTTCTCAGAAAGCTTCTTTCACGTTTTGAACTGATGAAATTTCCTTTATCAGTGAAGGATTGAATGCGATCCAAAGAAGCCCTTCTCGGTTTCCTCAAAGACATTGTTAATGGACTGCGCAACGAAACATAAGTGTAACTCTGTGAGATGAATTCACACATCACCAAAAAGTTTCTATGAAGGCTTCTTTCTAGTTTTCATCTGAGGATATTTCCTTTGTCACCGTAAGCTTCATTGCGCTATGAAGTACCTAATTGCACATTTCCAGAAATCTGTGTTAATAAACTAATCACTTAAGAGAAACGTGTAACACTGTGAGTCGCATTCACACATGTCAATGCAGTTTCTCAGAAGGCTTCTTTCCAGTTTTAATCTGAGGATATTTCCTTTTTCACCATAGCCCTCAATGAGCTCAAAAATATCACTTTGCAGAATCCACAACAACAGTGTTAGCAAACTGTTCCAAGAAGTGAAGGGTGGAACTCTATGTGATGAAGTCACATATCGGATAGCAATCTCTGAGAAAGCTTTTCTCTAGTTTTTTATGTGAGGATACTCCCTTTTTCACCATGGGCCCCTATGGGCTCCCAAATAGCACTTTGCGGAATCCACGACAACAGTGTTAGCAAACTGTTCCAAGAAGGGAAGGGTGGAACTCTGTGTGATGAAGTCACATATCAGAAAGCAATCTCTCAGAAAGCTTCTCTCTAGTTTTATGTGAGGATACTTCCTTTTTCACCATGGGCCCCTATGGGCTCCCAAATATCACATTGCAGTTTCCACGAAAGGAGTGTTAGTAAACTGCTTCCTGAGGTATAAGTTGTAAGGCTGTGAGATGAACTCACTGATCAGATAGAAGTTTCTGATAATGCTTCTTTCACTTGTTGAACTGATGAAATTTCCTTTATCAGCGTAGGGTCAATGCAATCCAAAGAAGCACTTCTGAGGTTCCTCAAAGACAGTGTTAATGGACTGCTCCACGAAACATAAGTGTAACGCTGTGAGATGCATTCACACATGGGAATGTAGTTTCTCAGAAGGCTTCTTTCCAGTTTTAATCTCAGGACATTTCCTTTTTCACCATAGGCCTCAGTGAGCTCCCAAATATCACATTGCAGAATCCACGAAAACAGTGTTAGCAAACTGTTCCTAGAAGGGAAGGGTGGAACTCTGTGTGATGAAGTCACATATCAGAAAGCAATCTCTCAGAAAGCTTCGCTCTAGTTGCTATGTGTGGATACTTCTTTTCTCACCACGGGCCCCTATGGGCTCCCAAATATCACTTTGCAGAATCCACGACAACAGTGTTAGCAAAATGTTCCAAGAAGGGAAGGGTGGAACTCTGTGTGATGAAGTCACACATCTGAAAGCAATCTCTCAGAAAGCTTCTCTCTAGTTTTTATGTGAGGATACTTCGTTTTTCACCATTGGCCAATGGGCTCCCAAATATCACTTTGCAGTTTCCACGAAAAGAGTGTTAGCAAACTGCTTCCTGAGGTCTAAGCTTTAAGTCTTTGAGATTAACTCACTGGTGAGAAAGAAGTTTCTGAGAAAGATTCTTTCACGTTATGAACTGAAGAAAATTCCTTTATGAGCGAAGGCCTCAGTGCGATCCAAAGAGGCCCTTCTCAGGTTCCTCATAGACGGTGTTAAGGGACTGCTCCACGATACATAAGTGTAACGCTGTGAGATGAATTCACACATCACCAAGAAGTTTCTAAGAAAGCTTCTTTCTAGTTTTCATCTGAGGATATTTCCTTTGTCACCGTAAGCTTCACTGCGCTATGAAGTATCTAAATGCAGATTTCCAGAAAAGTGTGTTTACGAACTGATCACTGAAGAGAAAGGTGTAACTCTGTGAGGTGCATTCACACATGGCAATGCAGTATTTCGGAAAGCTTCGTTCCAGTTTTAATCTGAGGATATTTCCTTTGTCAACATAGCCCTCAATGAGCTCTCAAAGCTCACTTTGCAGAATCCACCACAACAGTTTTATCAAACTGTTCCAAGAAGGGAAGGTGGAACTCTGTGCGATGAAGTCCCATATCAGAGAGCAATCTCTCAGAAAGCTTCTCTCTAGTTTTTATGTGAGGATACTTCTTTTTTCACCATGGGCCCCTTGGGCTCCCAAATATAACTGCAGAATCCACGACAACAGTGTTAGCAAACTGTTCCAAGACGGGAAGGGTGGAACTCTGTGTGATGAAGACACATAACCGAAAGCAATCTCTCAGAAAGCTTCTCTCTAGTTTTTATGTGAGGATACTTCCTTTTTCACCATGGGCCGCTAAGGGCTTCCAAATATCACTTTTCAGAATCCACGACAACAGTGTTAGCAAACTGTTCCAATAAAGGAATGGTGGAACTCTGTGTGATGAAGTCACACATGAGAAAGCAATCTCTCAGAAAACTTCTCTCTAGTTATTATGGGAGGATATTTGCTTTCTCACCATGGGCCCCTACGGTCTCCCAAATATCACTTTGCAGTTTCCCCTAAAAGAGTGTTAGCAAACTGCTTCCTGAGGTCTAAGTTGTAGGTCTGTGAGATGAACTCACTGATCATAAAGAAGATTCTCAGAAATCTTCTTTCACATTTTGAACTGATGAAATTTCCTTTATCAGCGTAGGCCTCAATGCGATCCAAAGAAGCCCTTCTCAGTTTCCTCAAAGACAGTGTTAATGCACTGCTCCACGAAACATAAGTGTAATTCTGTGAGATGAATTCACACATCACCAAGAAGTTTCTAAGAAACCTTCTTTCTAGTTTTCATCTGAGGATATTTCCTTTGTCACCATAAACTTCATTGCGCTATGAAGTATATAATTGCAGATTTCCAGAAAACTGTGTTAACAAACTGATCACTGAAGAGAAACGTGTAACTCTGTCTGTTTCATTCACATGTGGCAATGCAGGATCTCAGAAGGCTTCTTTCCAGTTTTAATCTGAGGATATTTCCTTTTTCGCCATAGCCCTCAAAGAGCTCCCAAATATCTCTATGCAGAATATACGACAACAGTGTTAGCAAACTGTTCCAAGAAAGGAAGGGTAGAAATCTGCGTGATGAATTCACATATTGGAAAGCAATCTCTCAGAAAGCTTCTCTATAGTTTTTATGTGAACATACTTCCTTTTTCACCATGGGCCCCTATGGGATCCCAAACATCACTTTGCAGAATCCACGACAACAGTGTGAGACAACTGTTCCGAGAAGGGAAGTGTGGAACTCTGTGTGATGAAGTCACACATCAGAAAGCAATCTCTCAGAAAGCTTCTCCATAGTTATTATGGGAGGATATTTCCTTTTTCACCATGGGCCCCTATGGACTCCCAAATATCACTTGGCAGTTTCCACGAAAAGAGTGTTAGCAAACTGCTTCCTGAGGTCTAAGTTGTAAGTCGGTGAGGTGAACTCACTGATCAAAAATAAGTTTCTCAGAAAGCTTCTTTCACGTTTTGAACTGATGAAATTTCCTTTATCAGCGTAGGCCTCAATGCGATCCAAAGAAGCCTTTGTCAGGTTTCTAAAAGACAGTGTTAATGGACTGCACCATGAAACATAAGTGTAACTCTGTGAGATGAATTCACACATCACCATGAAGTTTCTCAGAAAGCTTCTTTCTAGTTTTCAACTGAGGATATTTTCTTTGTCACCGTAAGCTTCAGTGGGCTATAAAGTATCTAATTGCAGATTTCCAGAAAACTGTGTTAACAAACTGATCACTGAAGAGAAACGTGTAACTCTGTGAGTTGCAATCACACATGGCAATGCAGCATCTCAGAAGGCTTCTTTCCAGTTTTTATCTGAGGATATTTCCTTTTTCACCATAGCCCTCAAAGAGCTCCCAAATATCACTATGCAGAATCCACGACAACAGTGTTATCAAAGTGTTCCAAGAAGGGAAGGGTGGAACTCTGTGTGATGAAGTCACACATCAGAAAGCAATCTCTCAGAAAGCTTCTCTCTAGTTCTTATGTGAGGATACTTCCTTTTTCACAATGGACCCCTCTGCGCCTCCAAATATCACTTTGCAGAATCCACGACAACAGTGTTAGCAAACTGTTCCAGAGGGGAAGGGTGGAAGTCTGTGTGATGAAATCTCACATCAGAAAGCAATCTCTCAGAAAGCTTCTCTCTAGTTATTATATGAAGATATCTCCTTTTTCACCATGGGCCCCTATGGGCTGCCAAATATCACTTTACAGTTTCCATGAGAAGAGTGTTAGCAAACTGCTTAATGAGGTCTAAGTTGTAAGTCTGTGAGATGAACTCACTGATCAGAAAGAAGTTTCTCAGAAAGATTCTTTCACGTTATGAACTGTTGAAATTTCTTTTGGCAGCGTAGGCCTCAATGCGATCCAAGAAGCCCTTCTCAGGTTCCTCAAAGACAGTGTTATTGTACTGCTCCACGTAACATAAGTGTAACTCTGTGAGATGAATTCACACATCGCGAAGAAGTTTCTAGAAAAGGTTCTTTCTAGTTTTCTTCTGAGGATATTTCCTTTGTCACCATAAGCTTCATTGCGCTATGAAGTATCTCATTGCAGATTTCCAGAAAACTGTGTTAACAAACTGATCACTGAAGAGAAACGTCTAACGCTATGAGTTGCATTCACACATGGCAATCCACTATCTCAGAAGGCTTCCTTCCAGGTTTTATCTGAGGATATTTCCTTTTTCACCATAGCCCTCAATGAGCTCTCAAATATCACTTTGCAGAAACCATGACAACAGTGTTAACAACCTGTTCCAAGAAGGGAAGGCTGGAACTCTGTGTGATGAACTCACATTTCAGAAAGCAATCTCTCAGAAAGCTTCTCTCTGCTTATTATGTGAGGATACTTGCTTTTTCACCATCGGCCCGTATGGGCTCCCAAATATCACTTTGCAGAATCCACGACAACAGGGTTAGCAATCTGTTCCAAGAAGGGAAGGGTGGAACTCTGTGTGATGAAGTCACACATCAGAAAGTAATCTCTCAGAAGGCTTCTCTCTAGTTATTATGTAAGGATATTTCCTATTTCATCATTGCCCCTATTTGGCTCCCAAATATCACTTTGCAGTTTCCACGAAAATAGTGTTTGCACACTGCTTCCTGAGGTCTAAGTTGTAAGTCTGTTTAATGAACTCACTCTTCAGAAAGTATTTTCTCAGAAAGTTTCTTTCACGTTTTGAACTGATGAATTTTCCTTGAGTTGTGTAGGCCTCAATGCGATCCAAAGAAGCCCTTCTCAGATTTCTCAACGACAGTGCTAATGGACTGTTCCACGAAACATAATTGTAGCTCTGTGAGATGATTTCACACATCACCAAGAAGTTTCTCAGAAAGCTTCTTTCTAGTTTTCATCTGAGGATATTTCCTTTGTCAACGTAAGCTTCATTCTGCTATGAAGTATCTAATTCCAGATTTCCAGAAAACTGTGTTAACAAACCTGTCACTGAAGAGAATCGTGTAACGCTGTGAGTTGCATTCACACATGGCAATGCGGTTTCTCAGGAGGCTTCTTTCCAGTTTTAATCTGAGGATATTTCCTTTTTCACCATTGCCCTCAATGAGCTCAAAAATATCACTTTGCTGATTCCACGACAACAGTGTTAGCAAACTCTTCCAAGAAGGCAAGGGTGGATCTCTGTGCCATGAAGTCACACATCAGAAAGCAATCTCTCAGAAAGCTTCTTTCTAGTTAATATATGAGGATATTTCCTTTTGCACCTTGGGCCCCTATGGGCTCCCAAATATCATTTTGCAGTTTCCACGAAAAGAATGTTAGCAATCTGCTTCCTGAGGACTAAGCTGTAAGTCTGTGAGATGAACTCACTGAACAGAAAGAAGTTTCTCAGAAAGCTTCTTTCACGTTTTAAAGTGATGAAATTTCCTTTATCATCGTAGGCCTCAATGCGATCCAAAGATACCCTTTTCAGCTTCCTCAAAGACAGTGTTAATGGACTGCTCCAAGATATGTAAGTGTAACTCTGAGGGATGAATTCACACATTACCAAGCAGTTTCAAAGAAAGCTTCTTTCTAGTTTTCATCAGAGGATATTTCCTTTTTCACCATAGCCCTCAATGAGCTCCCAAATATCACTTTGCAGAATCCACGACATCAGTGTTACCAATCTGTTCCAAGAAGGGAAGGGAGGAACTCTCTGTGATGAAGTCACACGTAAGAAAGGAATCTCTCAGGAAGCTTCTCTCTAGTTTTTATGTGACGATATTTCCTTTTTCACCATAGCCCTCAATGAGCTCTCCAATATCACTTTGCAGAATCCACGACAACAGTGTTATCAAACTCTTCCGAGAAGAGAAGTGTGGAACTCTGTGTGATGAAGTCACATACCAGAAAGCAATCTCTCAGAAAGCTACTCTCTACCTTTTATGTGAGGATTCTTCCTTTTTCAACATGGGCCCCTAAGTTCTCCCAAATATCACATTGCAGAATCCACGACAACAGTCTTAGCAAACTGTTCCAAGAAGGGAAGGGTGAAACTCTGTGTGATGAAGTCACACATCAGAAAGCAATCTCTCAAAAAGCTTCTCTCTAGTTATTATGTGAGGATACTTCCTTTTTCACCATGGGCCCCTAAGTTCTCCCAAATATCACTTTGCAGAATCCACGACAACAGTGTTAGCAAACTGTTCCAAAAGGGAAGGGTGGAACTCTGTGTGATGAGGTCACACATCAGAATGCAATATCTCAGAAATCTTCTCTCTAGTTATTATGTGAGGATATTTCCTTTTTCACCATTAGCGCCTTTTGGCTCCCTAATATCACTTTGCAGTTTCCACGAAAATATTGTTAGCAAACTGTTTCCTGAGGTGTAAGTTGTAAGTCTGTGAGATGAACTTACTGACCAGAAAGAAGATTCTCAGAAAGCTTCTTTAACGTTTTCAACTGATGAATTTTCGTCTATCAGCGTAGGCGTCAATGCGATCCAAAGAAGCCCTTGTCAGGTTCCTTAAAGACAGTGTTAACAGACTGCTCCACGAAACATAAGTGTAACTCTGTGAGATGATTTCACACATCACCAAGAAGACTCTCAGAAAGCGTCTTTCTAGTTTTCATCTGTGGATATTTCCCTTGTCACCGTAAGCTTCATTGCACGATGAAGCATCTAATTGCAGATTTGCAGAAAACTGTTTTAACAAACTGATCACTGAAGAGAAACGTTTAACTCTGTGAGTTGCATTCACACATGGCAATGCAGTTTCTCGGAAGACTTCTATCCAGTTTTAATCTGAGGATATTTCCTTTTTCACCATAGCCCTCAATCAGTTCCAAAATATCAGTTTGCAGAATCCACGACAACAGTGTTATCAAACTGTTCCAAGAAGGGAAGGGTGGAACTCTGTGGGATGAATTCACACATGAGAAAGCAATCTCTCAGAAAGCTTCTCTCTAGTTTTTATGTGAGGATACTTCTGTTTTCACCATGGGCCCCAAAGGGCTACCAAATATCACTTTGCAGAATGCACGACAACAGTGTTACCAAACTGTTCCAACACTGGAAGGATGGAACGCTGTGTGATGAAGTCACACATCAGAAAGCAATCTCTCAGAAAGCTTCTCTCTAGTTATTAGGTGAGGATAATTACTTTTTCACCATGGGCCCCTAAGGTCTCCCAAATATCACTTTGCAATTTCTACGAAAAGATTGTCAGCAAACTGTTTCCTGATTTCTAAGTTGAAAGTCTGTGAGATGAACTCACTGATCAGAAAGAAGTTTCTCAGAAAGCTTCTTTCACGTTTTGAACTGATGAAATTTCCTGTATCAGCGTAGGCCTCAATGCGATTCAAATAAGCCCTTCTCAGGTTCAAAAAGACAGTGTTAATGGACTGCTCAGTGAAACATAAGTGTAACTCTGTGAGATGAATTCACACATCAGAAAGAAATTTCTAAGAAAGCTTCTTTCTAATTTTAATCTGAGGATAGTTCCTTTGTCACCGTAAGCCTCGTTGCGCTGTGAAATATCTAATTGCAGATTTCTAGAAAACTGTGTTAACAAACTGATCACTGAGGAGAAACGTGTAACCCTGTGAGATGCATTCACACATGGCAATGCAGTTTCACAGAAGGCTTCTTTCCAGTTTTAATCTGAGGATATTTCCTTTTTCACCATAGCCCTCAATGAGCTCCCAAATATCACTTTGCAGAATCCACGACAATAGTGTTATCAAATTGTTCCAAGAAGGGAAGGGTGGAACCCTGTGTGATGAAGTCACATATCAGAAAGCAATCTCTCAGAAAGCTTCTCTCTAGTTATTATGTGAGGATACTTCCTTTTTGACCATGGGTCCCTATGGGCTCCCAAATATCACATTGCAGAATCCACGACAACAGTGTTACCAAACAGTTCCAAGACTGGAAGTGTGGAACTCTGTGTGATGAAATCACATATCAGAAAGAAATCTCTCAGAAAGCTTCTCTCTAGTTATCATGTGAGAATATTTCCTTTTTCACCATGGCCCCTATGGGCTCCCAAATATCACTTTACAGTTTCAACGAAAAGAGTATTAGCAAACTGTTTCCTGAGTTCTAAGTTGAAAGCCAGTGAGATGAACTCACTGATCAAAAAGTAGTTTCTCAGAAAGCTTCTTTCACGTTTTGAACTGATGAAATTTCCATTATCATCGTAGACCTCAATGCGAACCAAAGAAACCCTTCTCTGGTTCCTCAAAGACAGTGTTAATGGACTGCTCCACCAAACGTAAGTGCAACTCTGTGAGATGAATTCACATATCCCTAAGAAGTTTCAAAGAAAGCTTCTTTCAAGTTTTCATCTGAGGATATTTCCTTTGTCACCGTAAGCTTCATTGCGATATGAAGTATCTAATTCCAGATTTCCAGAAAACTGTGTTAACATACTGATCACTGAAGAGAAACGTGTCACTCTGTGAGTTGCATTCACACATGGCAATGCACATTCTCAGAAGGCTTCTTTCCAGTTTTAATTTGAGGATATTTCCTTTTTCACCATAGCCCTCAATGAGCTCCTAAATATCACTTTGCAGAATCCACGACAACAGTGTTCGCAAATTGTTCCAAGACGGGAAGGGTGGAACTCTGTGTGATGAAGTCACATATCCGAATTCTATCTCTCAGAAAGATTCTCTCTAGTTTTTATGTGAGGATAATTCCTTTTTCACCATGGGCCCCTATGGGCTCCCAAATATCACTCTGCAGTTTCCACGAAAAGAGTGTTAGGAAACTGCTTCCTGAGGACTAAGTTGTAAGTCGGTGAGACGAACTCACTGATGAGAAAGAAGTTTCTCAGAAAGCTTCTTTCGCGTTTTGAACTGATGAAATGTCCTTTATCAGTGTAGGGCTCAATTTGATTCAAAGAAGCCCTTCTCAGATATCTCAAAGACAGTGTTAATGAACTCTTCCACGAAACATAAGCGTAACCCTTTGAGATGAATTCACACGTCACCACGAAGTTTCTCAGAAAGCTTCTTTCTAGTTTTCATCTCAGGATATTTCCTTTGTCACCGTCAGCTTCAATGCGCTATGAAGTATCTAATTGCAGATTTCCAGAAAACTGTGTTAACAAACTGATCACTGAAGAGAAACGTGTAACTCTGTGAGTTGCATTCACACATGGCAATGCAGTTTCTCAGAAGGCTTTTTCCAGGTTTAATCTGAGGATATTTCCTTTTTCACCACAGCCCTCAATGAGCTCCCAAATATCACGTTGCAGAATCCACGACAACAGTGTTAGCAAACTGTTCCAAGAAGGGAAGGGTGGAACTCTGTGTGATGAAGTCACACATCAGAAAACAATCTCTCAAAAAGCTTCTCTCTAGTTATTATGTGAGGATAATTCAGGAAAACAATCTCACATGCAGAGACATACATAGGCTCAAAATAAAGGGATGGAGGAAGATTTACCATGCAAATGGAGAACAAAAAAAGCAGGGGTTGCAATCCTAGTCTCTGATAAAACAGACTTTAAACCATCAAAGATCAAAAGAGACAAAGAAGGCCGTTACATAATGGTAAAGGGATCAATTCAACAGGAAGAGCTAACCCTCCTAAATATATATGCACCCAGTACAGGAGCACCCAGATTCATAAAGCAAGTCCTTGGAGACTTAAAAAGAGTCTTAGACTCCCCTACAATAATAATGGGAGACTTCAACACTCCACTGTCAACATTAGACAGATCAACCAGACAGAAAGTTAACAAGGATATCCAGGAATTGAACTCATCTCTACACGAAGCGGACCTAATAGACATCTATAGAACTCTCCACCACAAATCAACAGAATATACATTCTTCTCACCACCACATCGTACTTATTCCAAAATTGACCTCATAATTGGAAGTAAAGCACTCCTCAGCAAATGTAAAAGAACAGAAATTATAACAAACTGTCTCTCAGACCACAGTGCAATCAAACTAGAACTCAGGACTAAGAAACTCAATCAAAACCACTCAGCTGCATGGAAACTGAACAACCTGCTCCTGAATGACTACTGGGTACATAACGAAATGAAAGCAGAAATAAAGATGTTCTTTGAAACCATGAGAACAAAGATACAACATACCAGAATCTCTGGGACACATTTAAAGCAGTGTGTAGAGGTAAATTTATAGCACTAAATGCCCACAAGAGAAAGCAGGAAAGATCTAAAATTGACACTCTAACATCACAATTAAAAGAACTAGAGAGGCAAGAGCAAACACATTCAAAAGCTAGCAGAAGGCAAGAAATAACTAAGATCAGAGCAGAACTGAAGGAGATAGAGACACAAAAAACCCTCCAAAATATCAATGAATCCAGGAGTTGGTTTTTTGAAAAGATCAACAAAATTGACAGACCGCTAGCAAGACTAATAAAGAAGAAAAGAGAGAGGAATCAAATAGACGCAATAAAAAATGATAAAGGGGATATCACCACCGACCCCACAGAAATACAAACAACCATCAGAGAATACTATAAACGCCTTTACGCAAATCAATTAGAAAATCTAGAAGAAATGGATAATTTCCTGGACACTTACACTCTCCCAAGACTAAACCAGGAAGAAGAGGAATCTCTGAATAGACCAATAGCAGGCTCTGAATTTGAGGCAACAATTAATAGCCTACCCACCAAAAAAAGTCCAGGACCAGATGGATTCACAGCTGAATTCTACCAGAGGTACAAGGAGGAGCTGGTACCATTCCTTCTGAAACTATTCCAAGCAATAGAAAAAGAGGGAATCCTCCCAAACTCATTTTATGAGGCCAACATCATCCTGATACCAAAGCCTGGCACAGACACAACAAAATAAGAGAATTTTAGACCAATATCCCTGATGAACATCGATGCAAAAATTCTCAATAAAATACTGGCAAACCGGATTCAGCAGCACATCAAAAAGCTTATCCACCATGATCAAGTGGGCTTCATCCCCGGGATGCAAGGCTGGTTCAACTTTCACAAATCAATAAACGTAATCCAGCATATAAACAGAACCAAAGACAAGAACCACATGATTATCTCAATAGATGCAGAAAAGGCTTTTGACAAAATTCAACAGCCCTTCATGCTAAAAACGCTCAATAAATTCGGTATTGATGGAACGTACCTCAAAATAATAAGAGCTATTTATGACAAACCCACAGGTAATATCATTCTGAATGGGCAAAAACTGGAAAAATTCCCTTTGAAAACTGGCACAAGACAGGGATGCCCTCTCTCACCACTCCTATTCAACATAGTCTTGGAAGTTCTGGCTAGGGCAATCAGGCAAGAGAAAGAAATCAAGGGTATCCAGTTAGGAAAAGAAGAAGTCAAATTGTCCCTGTTTGCAGATGACATGATTGTATATTTAGAAAACCCCATTGTCTCAGCCCAAAATCTCCTTAAGCTGATAAGCAACTTCAGCAAAGTCTCAGGACACAAAATTAATGTGCAAAAATCACAAGCATTCTTATACACCAGTAACAGACAAGCAGAGAGCCAAATCAGGAATGAACTTCCATTCACAATTGCTTCAAAGAGAATCAAATACCTAGGAATCAAGCTTACAAGGGATGTAAAGGACCTCTTCAAGGAGAACTACAAACCACTGCTCAGTGAAATCAAAGAGGACACAAACAAATGGAAGAACATACCATGCTCATGGATAGGAAGAATCAATATCATGAAAATGGCCATACTCCCCAAGGGTATTTATAGATTCAATGCCATCCCCATCAAGCTACCAATGAGTTTCTTCACAGAGTTGGAAAAAGCTGCTTTAAAGTTCATATGGAACCAAAAAAGAGCCCGCATTGCCAAGACAATCCTAAGTCAAAAGGACAAAGCTGGAGGCGTCACACTACCTGACTTCAAACTACACTACAAGGCTACAGTAACCAAAACAGCATGGTACTGGTACCAAAACAGAGATATAGACCAATGGAACAGAACAGAGTCCTCAGAAATAATACCACACATCTACAACCATCTAATCTTTGACAAACCTGAGAGAAACAAGAAATGGGGAAAGGATTCCCTATTTAATAAATGGTGCTGGGAAAATTGGCTAGCCATAAGTAGAAAGCTGAAACTGGATCCTTTCCTTACCCCTTATACGAAGATTAATTCAAGATGGATTAGAGACTTAAATGTTAGACCTAATACCATAAAAACCCTAGAAGAAAATCTAGGTAGTACCATTCAGGACATAGGCATGGGCAAGGACTTCATGTCTAAAACACCAAAAGCAACGGCAGCAAAAGCCAAAATTGACAAATGGGATCTAATTAAACTAAAGAGCTTTTGCACAGCAAAAGAAACTACCATCAGAGTGAATAGGCAACCTACAGAATGGGAGAAAATTTTTTCAACCTACTCATCTGACAAAGTTCTAATATCCAGAACCTACAAAGAACTCAAACAAATATACAAGAAAAAAGCAAACAACCCCATCAAAAAGTGGGCAAAGGATATGAACAGACATTTCTCAAAAGAAGACATTCATACAGCCAGCAGACACATGAAAAAATGCTCATCATCACTCGCCATCAGAGAAATGCAAATCAAAACCACAATGAGATACCATCTCATGCCAGTTAGAATGACAATCATTAAGAAGTCAGGAAACAACAGTTGTTGGAGAGGATGTGGAGAAATAGGAACACTTTTACACTGTTGGTGGGATTGTAAACTAGTTCAACCATTATGGAAAACAGTATGGCAATTCCCAAGGATCTAGAACTAGGTGTACCATATGATCCAGCCATCCCACTATCGGGTATATACCCAAAGGATTATAAATTATTCTACTACAAAGACACATGCACACGTATGTTTATTGTGGCACTATTCACAATAGCAAAGACTTGGAATCAACCCAAATGTCCATCTGTGACACACTGGATTAAGAAAATGTGGCACATATACACCATGGAATACTATGCAGCCAAAAAAACGGATGAGTTTGCGTCCTTTGTAGGGACATGGATGCAGCTGGAAACCATCATTCTTAGCAAACTATCACTAGAAGAGAAAACCAAACACCGCATGTTCTCACTCATAGGTGGGAACTGAACAATGAGATCAAATGGACTCGGGAAGGGGCACATCACACAATGGGGCCTATCATGGGGAGGGGGGAGGAGGGAGGAATTGCACTGGGGAGTTATACATGATATAAATGATGAATTGATGGGAGCTGACGAGTTGATGGGGGCAGCACACCAACATGGCATAAGTATACATATGTAGCAAACCTGCACGTTATGCACTCGTACCCTAGAACTTAAATTATAATTAAAAAAAAAAGAAAAAAAAAAGAAACTTCTTAGTGATGTGTGAATTCATCTCACCGAGTTACACGTTTCTCTTCAGTGATCAGTTTTTCAACACAGTTTTCTAGAAATCTGCAGTTAGATACTTCATAGCCCAATGAAGCTTATGGTGAACAATGAAATAACCTCAGATGAAAACTAGAAAGAAGCTTTCTTAGAAACTTCTTGGTGACGTGTGAATTCATCTCACAGAGTTGCATTTATGTTTTGTGTAGCAGTCCATTAACACTATCTTTGAGGAAACTGAGAAGGGCTTCTTTGGATCGCATTGAGGCCCATGCTGATAAAGAAAATTTCATCAGTTCAAAACGTGAAAGAAGATTTCTGAGAAACTTCTTTCTGATCAGTGAGTTCATCTCACAGACTTACACCTTAAACCTCAGGAAGCAGTTTGCTAACACTCTTTTCGTGGAAACTGCAAAATGATATTTGGGAGCCCACAGGGTCCCATGGTGCAAACGCATATATCCTCACATAATAACTAGAGAGAAGCTTTCTGAGAGATTGCTTTGTGACGTGTTGCTTCATCATACAGAGTTCCACCTTTCCTTTCTTGGAACAGTTTGCTAACACTGTTGTCGTGGATTCTGCAAAGTGATATTTTGGAGCCCATATGGGACCATGGTGAAAAAGGAAGTATCCTCACACAAAAACTAGAGAGAAGCTTTCTGAGAGATTGCTTTCCGATGTATGACTTCATCACAAAGAGATCCCCCCTTCCCTTCTTGGAACAGTTTGATAACACTGTTGTCGTGGTTTCGGCAAAGTGATATTTTTGAGCTCATTGAGGGGTATGGTGAAAAAGGAAATATCCCCAGATTAAAACTGGAAAGAAGCCTTCTGAGAAACTGCATTGCCGTGTGTGAATGCATCTCTCAGAGTTACACGTTTCTCTTCAGTGATCAGTTTGTTAACACAGTTTTCTGGAAATCTGTAATGAGATACTTCATAGCGCAATGAAGCTTACGGTGACAAAGGAAATATCCTCAGATGAAAACTAGAAAGAAGCTTTCTCAGAAACTTCTTGGTGAAGTGTGAATTCATCTCACAGAGTTACACTTCTGTTTCGTGGAGCAGCCATTAACACTGTCTTTGAGGAACCTGAGAAGGGCTTCCTTGGATCGCATTGAGGCCTAGGCTGATAAAGGAAATTTCATCAGTTCAAAACTTGAGAGAACTTTTCTGAGAAACTTCCTTCTGATCAGTCAGTTCATCCCACAGACTTACAACTTAGAGAAAGCAGTTTGCTAACACTCTTTTCGTGGAAACTGCAAAGTGATATTTGGGAGCCCATAGGCGCCCATGGTGAAAAATGAAATATCCTCACATAATAACTAGAGAGAAGCTTTCTGAGAAATTGCTTTCTGATGTGTGACTTCATCACACATAGTTCCACCCTTCCCTTCTTGGAACAGTTTGCTAACACTGTTGTCGTGGATTCTGCAAAGTGATATTTGGGAGCCCTTTGGGGCCCAGGGTGAAAAAGGAAGTATCCTCACATAAAAACTAGAGAGAAGATTTCTGAAAGATTGCTTTCTGATGTGTGACTTCATCACACAGAGTTCCACCCTTCCCTTCTTGGAACAGTTTGCTAACACTGTTGTCGTGGATTCTGCAAAGTGATATTTGGGAGTTCATTGAGGGCTACGGTGAAAATGGAAATATACTCAGATTAAAATGGAAAGAAGCCTTCTGAGACACTGCATTGCCATGTGTGAATGCATCTCACAGAGTTTCACGTTTCTCTTCAGTGATCATTTTCTTAACACAGTTTTCTGTAAATCTGCTATTAGATAGTTCATAGCGGAATGAAGCTTACAGTGACAAAGGGAATACGCTCAGATGAAAACTAGAGAGAACCTTTCTTTGAAACTTCTTGGTGATGTGTGAATTCATATCACAGAGTTACACTTATGTTTAATGGAGCAGTCCATTAACACTCTCTTTGAGGAACCTGAGAAGGGATTCTTTGGATCGTAATGAGGCCTACGTTGATAAAGGAAATTTCCTCAGTTCAAAACGTGAAAGAAGCTTTCTGAGAAACTTCCTTCTGATCAGTGAGTTCATCTCACAGACTTACAACATAGACCTCAGGAAGCAGTTTGCTAACACACCATTCGTGTATTCTGCAAAGTGATATTTGGGAGCCCTTAGGGGGCCATGGTGGAAAAGGAAATATCCTCATATAATAACTAGAGAGAAGGTTTCTGAGAGATTGCTTTCTGATGTGTGACTTCATCACACAGAGTTCCACCCGTCCGTTCTTGGAAGAGTTTCCTAACACTGTTGTCACGGATTCGGCAAGGTGATATTTGGGAGCCCATAGGGGCCCATATGGATAAGGAAGTATCCTCACATAATAACTAGAGAGAAACTTTCTGAGAGATTGCTTTCTGATGTGTGACTTCATCACACAGAGTTCCACCCTTCCCTTCTTGGAACAGTTTGATAACAGTGTTGTCGTGGATTCTGCAAAGTGATATTTGGGAGCTAATTCAGGTCTATGGTGAAAAAGGAAACATAGATTAAAACTGGAAAGAAGCCTTCTGAGAAACTGCATTGCCATGTGTGAATGCAATTCGCAGAGTTACACGTTTCTCTTCAGTGATCAGTTTTTTAACACAGTTTTCTGGAAATCTGCAATTAGAAACTTCAAAGCGCAATGAAGCCTACGGTGACAAAGGAATTATCCTCAGATGAAAACTAGAAAGAAGCTTTCTTAGAAACTTCTTGTTGATGTGTGAATTCATCTCACAGATTTACACTTATGTTTCGTGGAGCAGTCAATTAACACTGCCTTTGAGGTACCTGAGAAGGGCTTATTTGGATCGCATTGAGGCCTCCCCTGATAACCGAAACTTCATCAGTTCAAAACGTTAAAGATGCTTTCTGAGAAACTTCTTTCTGATCAGTGAGTTCATCTCACAAAGTTACAACTTAGAACTCAGGAAGCAGTGTGCTAACACTCTTTCCGTGGAATATGCCAAGTGATATTTGGGAGCCCATAAGGGACCATGGTGAAAAAGGAAATATCCTCACATAATAACTAGAGAGGAGCTTTCTGAGAGATTACTTGCCGATGTGTGACTTCATCACACAGAGTTCCACCCTTCCCTTCTTGGAACAGTTTGCTAACACTGTTGTCGTGGATTCTGCAAAGCGATATTTGGGAGCCCATAGGGGCCCAGGGTGAAAAAGGAAGTATAGTAACATAAAAGGTAGAGAGAAGCTTTCTGAGAGATTGCTTTGGATATGTGACTTCATCACACAGAGTTCCACCCTTCCCCACTTGGAACACTTTGCTAACACAGTTGTCGTGGATTCTGCAAAGTGATATTTGGGAGCTCATTGAGGGCTATGGTGAAAAAGGATATATCCCCAGATTAAAACTGGAAAGAAGTCTTCTGAGAAACTGCATTGCCGTGTGTGAATGCAACTCACAGAGTTACACGTTTCTCTTCAGTGATCAGTTTGTTAGCACAGTGTTCTGGAAATCTGCAATTAGATACTTCATAGTGCAATGAAGCTTACGGTGACAAAGGAAATATCCTCTGATGTATTCTAGATTGAAGCGTTCTTCGTAACTTCTTGGTGAAGTGTGAATTCATCTCACAAGCTATACTTATGTTTCATGGAGCAGTCCATTGACATTGTCCAAACTGCTTCATGAGGTTTAAGGTTAAGTCGTGAGATGAACCTCACTGATCAGAAAGAAGTTTCGCAGAAAATCTTCTTCACTTTTGAATATGATGAAATTTTCATTTATCAGCGATGCGTGCCCATGCGATCCAAAGAAGCCTTCTCCAGTTCCTCACAG